>NW_005842728.1:200798-261811 GCF_000455745.1 Alligator sinensis | reverse complement strand
GAGCCCCAGGACCAACTGCACCAATTCAGTGAGTATTACCATCTCCAGGACAGAGCAGGAACACCACTGAACCCCTCTGTGGTGGCAAGAAGCCCCCACAGGCTCCGAGGGGGCTGGGGGAAACCCCAAGAGCCCCTGCACAGGATAAACAGGCCCCCCACACCCTGGAAAACTTACCTTTAGTAGGGCTGCCGGAGCCGGAACCGGAGCCGCGGCTGCACGAGCTGGCATTACGCCATCTCTTCAAACAGCTGCTCCCAGGGCAGGGGGGTGCCAGGCCAATGGTGGCGGTGGGAGATGCCACTGCAGGAAGATTTAAAAACCCAGCCGGAAGCCAGCAGGAAGGAGGAGGGAGAGAGAGCTAGCGGGGGAGCACGCCAGGTGTGGTGTGATTCCTATGGCTGGCAGGAGCATTGCTGCAGGCACAGAGCCTGCATCTGGAGCAGGGGGAACAGTGTCCCTGCATTAGGCTGGGGAAGATCCATCCCCCCGACAACTACCTACATTTCAAAGTTGATAAAAAAGCATCTCTCTCTTGGGAGAGAGAGGGACACCAGACAACGGGAGCTTAGCCCTCTGGCACCAGGGTTGTAGCAAAACCCCCATTTTTAAAAAAAAATTTTTAAAACGCATTCCCTCCCCTTCCCCAACCATTTCTGACTTTTTCTCTCCCTCTCTAGTCCCTATAGATAAGTATAAGTAAGCTAAGATGTAGGATAAGCTTTAACATTTTAGTTTAGGTAGTAACTTTTATTTTTCTCTCCCCTCTTTGCAAATAAGTTCCCTGTTATTTTGATATCACTACCAACTGTTTTATAAGTGATAATTATTATGTTTGTACTGCTTTTATATTGTATGATTACTGTTTTAGGCCTATATATGTAAAGTTAGTATAAGTCATGTCAAGTTTCCATTTTGTATGTCAAGCCTCCATCTTGTGTCCTCTGCCCAGGAATCACCTGTGTTGCAACTGTATGATTCATGTACCCCTCCCATGTAAATTGGTTCCCAGATGAATGAGAGTGATTGGGAATGATTGAAATACAATGGTAGCAGGCCTCTACTGAATGGCCTGTAATGACCAGGCCATCACCTCACATTGATTCATCCAGGAACCACAGACCTCACCCAGGAACAAGAACCCAGCATTTGAAAGACAAAAGACCCTGAAGAACCAGCAACTCTACCATTGTACCCCACCATTACAGACATCCGAAACTGCACATCCCTGCATGGAGCACACATGCTCAGTACACCAGGGGCTGACCCTTGCCTGGGCATGCCTCCTGTCACTAGGGTCACACAAGATCTGCCCCTATAAAAAGGGGCAGTGAAGACAGACCCAGTGGGATGCCCTCTCCATCTGGACCAGCACCATGCCACACCACCTATCCATCCAGCGGCCCTGCCGGCGACACCCCTCTGAACAACACCTACTGGGCAACGATCCCTTTCCAGCCTGGATAGGTAGCTATCACCCCCCACCCCCTCTTCAACCAAGGACTTGGACTCTGCTTCTCTTCCCTACCTGGACTCCAGCCCTTCCACTGTCTCTCTTTCTCCTGCTGCCATTGTGAGTGCTTGTGTGTGTGTGTATATATATATGGCACTGTGTGCATGATATATGAATTAGTGATCTGTGTCTACCTTTTGGGGTGTATAGTGTATGTGCTTGAATTGGTGACAGGTATGCATGTGCCTAGGCTGGTTTGGATGGATATGTGCCTGAGCTGGTAGTGTGTGTGTATATGTACCTAACTGATTTGTGTGTTTGTATATGTGCAATTGTGTCACACCCTCCTGTCTAACAGTGCAATATTGAGATCCTGAGAGTTGGCCTGACCCCACAGGGCAACAGGATCTGGGGCTCCAGCTGCCTTAATATCCAGGCAAACCTACCGAAGCAAAAGTCAACGCCTGATCCCTTTGCAAGGGGGCTCACAGGGCATGGTGGAACTACACAGGCAACACCCAAGCAGTTGGTGAGTGGATGGGATGTAGGGGAGGTGGAGCCCCGAGGAACATCGCAGCACAAATGTAAGTACCTCCGTCACCGGGTTCCCTGAGAAGAGGAACACTACTGAACCCCTCCCTTCACCCAGTAACAAGTTGTGGCAGGAAAGTTGAGGCAGGGGTGGTGTGCCCTGGTAAAAGAAGATGGTACAGTACTCGCCACACCAACTAATGACATCACAGTGGTGCACTGGCCAGAAAATGGCAGCTTCTGCATTAGCAGATCAGGGATCCCGATCTGGGCCAAAGCAGACATGGAGGTGCTGGTGGCAGCTTACGCAGAGCTTCTGACACAAGCCATTCAGGCAATCAGGCAGGTGCTGGAGATACAGCAGCTGCAGGGGGCCCAGCAGCAGGAGTCGATGCAATGTAATGCTGCCCTGTTTAAGATGCTGTGAATGACGTGGGACAATATTTCCAAGGCCTACATAGAGGCATTCAAGATCACAGCCCTTCAGACTGGGTTGGATCACACCCAGTGGGCCCACCAGTTGGGTGCTCTGGTGGTAGACCAAGCCCAAGCAGCCTATCGGGCCCTTGTCAAGGTAGGACACCCAGAACTATGCCACAGTGAAGGTTGTGATCCTGTACCAGCTTGAGATTTATCCAGAGCCACAGGCAGGCATTTCGAGCCTGTAAATCCAGAGAAGTTAAGAGGCCTCAATCTGCTATACTACCTGCGAGACGTTTTCAATAAATGGCTTCCCATGGGCCTGTTCAACTGGGAGGGGGTCATTGACCAGGTCCTGTTGGAGCAATTCCTCTGGGACTTGGAGGAGGACACCCAGGTGTGGGTAAGGAGGCACCAACCCCGGTCCAGTAAGGAGGCCCTCAGCCTCACAGAGGCTTTCGCCAGCTCAGAGAATGAGCATGGTCAGGGACGAGGCCTCCGTTCCCCAATAAGGAGCACAGCTAGAGAAGAAGAGAGGTGAATAGGTCCGCAGATGGGGACGGCGAGGGGTGTCGTCTGCTACCACAGTGGTCAAGCTGGGCATATGGTGAGGGAATGCGGACTGGGCTTTAGCGAACTGAGTCACAGTTTGGCTACATCCACCCCGCCCCGAGAAAGGGTGAAGGAGGGGGATCGAGGTGAGCCCATGGACTGCAGCTTTGGTTCTACTGCACATGAGCGAGGCTGGGACTGCCCAGTAGTGACAGCCTGGATTGGGGATTAAGTGGTAAGGGCAACCCTGGACACAGGATGCTCACAGTCCCTCCTCCGCATGGACCTGGCCCTGTGAACCAGAGTAAAAGAAGCCGGACCATTGGTAATGACCTGCATCTTGGGTGGTGAGATGCGCTTTCAGAGCTGCTACCTCCCCTAGAAAGTAATGGAGTTCAGAGACAAACTATGAGTCGGCTTGGCTCCAGCACTGGCCTGCAAGATGATCTTGGGCCAAGAATGGAGGCCGTTTTACACAGTACTTAAGCGTGTGTGAGCAACTGAGGAGGAGAGAAAGAGACTAAGAAGAGGGGAAGGCTGGGCCAGGGAAACTCCGCCCCCCTCCCCCCCACAGAGTGAAGCTGTCCAGGACTGCGTTGATATGGAGCAGGTGGCCAGCACTGCGCAGTTCCTCCAGGCTCAACGGGAAGACCCAGAGCTCCAACAGCTAGGGACAGAGGACCCAGGAGAGGGGACGTCCAGCAGTCACTCCAGCTTTCAGGTAATAGGGGGGCTGCTATACCGGGTCCAGAGGGGTCAGGAGGGGATGGCAGAAAGGCAGCAGTTAGTGGTTCCATCCTTGCTTCGCCAACAAATTTGGAAATTGGCACATGATGCCCCACTAGGCAGTCATTTAGGGTGTACCAAAACCCAGGTGAGACTAGTCTGGGACTTCTTTTGGCCACATCTACAAGAAGATGTAGATAGATGGGGAGCAGCCTGCCCAGAGTGCCAAACAGCCCAGGAATGGAGACCACAGAGGGCACCCTTGCAACCCATGCCCATAATTGAGACACCGTTGTCCTGCGTAGTGTTCGACATTGTGGGTCCCCTACCAAACTCTCACAGAGGATACCAATATGTGTTAGTCCTAGTGGATTATGCCATGAGGTTCCCGGATGCAATTCCACTCAGGTCTATTATGGCTACTCGCATGGCAGAAGAACTCCTAAAATGGATCGCTAGGGTAAGAATCCCATGTGAAATACTCACTGACCAGGGGATGAATTTTATGTCGGGCATGATGAAGGCTCTCTGTAGCACCCTTGGCATCACCCACCTGAAAATTTCGGTTTATCACCCCCAGATGAACAGCTTAGTCAAAAGGCTAAACGGGACCATCAAAAGGATGCTCAGGCAGTGCGCACAGGAGGACCCCTGTAGATGGGATACCATATTGACGATGCTAGTGTTTGCCCTAAGAGATGCACCCCAAGAGTCAATGCAGTTCTCACCTTTCCAGCTAGTATATGGCCACTGTCACAGGGTCTGTTACAGATCATCCAGGAGGAATGGGAGAGGCTGATGGGGCCCAGAATAGTACCTGAAAAGTACTGACAGGAGCTACAAGACCAGATCAACAAGGCCCAGTGGATCGCTTTTCAGAATCTACGCATCACGCAAGAACAACAGGAGGCCCAGTATAATAGAAGAATGAAACCCAGAACATTCCAACCAGGGGACATAGTCTTATTCTCGCTTCCAGCATCAATGAGTAAACACCTTGCAATGTGGCAAGGCCCATTTAAGGTGATCCACCAGGTAGGCCTGGTAGATTATGATCCACACTGAAGGGGCAAGTGCAACTAGGGGAAGATTTGGATACCAATCAATGATGGGAACTAGAGGAGGTGATAGAAGCCTTTCAGGATGTGTTCCAAGAAACCCCAGGGTGTGTGCAGGAAATTGAGCATGAGATCAGGACACAGCCCAGTGCACTAGTCAGGGAGAGATGGAGGCCTCTACCCCAACGATGGCAACAGGAAGTATGACAAGAGATTGAAAAGATGCAGAAGCAGGAAATTATCTGGCCATCCCAAAGCCCATGGCGCAGTCCAGTTGTACCAGTAGCTAAACCTGATGGATCGCTCCGCTTGTGCATTGACTTTCAAAAGTTAAATGCATTAGCGACCTTCGATGCATTCCCCATTCCTCATATTGCCCACCTTGTCAAGAGAATCGGGGAAGCCAGATATATATTCACCATCAACCTAGCCAAAGTACTGGCAAATCCCAATGCGAGCCACAGACTGTGCCAAAACTACTTTCGGAACCCCTTGGGGCCTGTTTGAATTTGTACGGATGCCCTTCGGGCTGAATGGAGTGGCGGCCACCTTTCAGATATTTATGGACACTCTGTTGGCACCACACACGGCATATGTGGTGGCTTATATTGATGACATCATCATCTTCACCTCAGATTGGCCCCAGCATCTCAAGACCCTGAGAACAGTTTTGAGAGAGCTTCAAACAGCTGGGTTGACCGCCAATCTAAAAAAATTTAAACTGGCAGGTACAGAAAATAAGTACTTGGGGTTTTCTGTAGAATGGGGAACCATCCGACCCCTGGCAGAGAAGTTGGAGGCAATATGATGATTTCAAGAACCACGCAACTGTTGGCAACTCCATTCCTTCTTGGGGCTCATCAATCCGCACTTTGCAGAACTCACCGTAACCCCACAGATGCACTTAAAGGGAGGTCGCCAGGGACACTAAAATGGACGTCCAAAATTAAAAGAAGCTTCAAGGATCTGAAGGATGCTATGTGCCGTGACATAGTGGTACATACTCCTGATTTCTCTGCCCCTTTTATTTTGCAGACCAATGCATCTGGCAGTGCCCTAGGGGCTGTGCTACTACAAAGATGGGGGGAAGATGAGCGTCTGATCACCTTTGCAAGCCACAAGCTCAGCCAAGCTGAAACCAGGTATGCCACGATAGAGAGAGAGTGCCTAGCAATACACTGGGCGATAAAATATTTTAAATATTATTTGATGGGCCGGGAGTTCCTGGTGCTCATGGACCACACCCCACTGCCGTGGTTAACCAAAAAACAAAGCAAAAATACCCGCATTACCCACTGGGCACTGGCTCTTCAACCTTTCAAGTTCATAATAATGCATCGCAAGGAAGCTTGTTCTGGTCACTAATCACTGATGTATCTGATGCAGAAGTTTCAGTTATTTTGATGAAGAAAAGATATTTCCTGATTTTCATGTGCCAAACAAATCTAGGTTCTACAGGAAATCATAACAATGAATCAATATCACACCACTGTGTCACTCTATGCTGCCAGAGATGCCATCTCTCAGGTGATATATAAAACCAAATCTTTGTTGCTTATGTTCATTAAAGATTCCCAAGGAGATTTCTGAAAGAGTAGGAGGAAGTGATAAGCACATACCTTGGCCACATTTCAAAGTGGCAATTACTTTCCACCTTCCATTCCCTCTCCACTTTTAGTTGGCTATAGTAGCATATTATTCACTTTCTGTGCTTACCTGACAGCTACTGAGCAGTTGCTCTGCTGTGTGCTGTTAAACAGCTGCCAGGGGTGCTTATATATAGTGATTAGTTAAGCAATCCCAATCTATGTGTAATTTCAGCCAGTAAAATTTGTACTTCAGGAACTTTTCCTGAAAGTCTATATATTCATGTCAGAGATTAATTATTCATTGATGCATCATTATTATTTTAATAAGGCCCTTAATTTATTTATCAAGTCAGGCAAAACCATCTATGTTTTCTTCAAAAGAGGGTCACTCATTTTGTTGTCAGACAGATTCCATGTGTGTGCACCTGAAATGTAAAAGCTTTGAGAATTCCCATTTTGCAGTTAAGCCATGGGTTCAAAAGACTTGTGCACATTTCTTCACATTTATACAAGTTCTCACATGTATCTCAGGTATCAGAAAAGGAATCAGTGGCCTACCCAAAAAGTAACATGCAATTGACTTTCCCAGTGTGGCTTGTAAAAAACTTAGGTTTGAAATCAAAGTTTATCAGCAAAGATCAGTCTAGAAATCATTATAGTTATCCTGATCCAAAAAAGAGTTTGCAAAAACCTTCAAGAGTTCTTTGTAGACACTTACAATGGGGCTGACACATCTTTACTGATTCATGAAGACAGGTCTGAGTTTGAAATGGTGTAACAGGAAGCCTAGGGCTCCTGTTACTTAGAGAGAGGCTGCAGCAACTACATGCCAAGCAGCTACATAGGGTCCTACTATAGGAAGGGAGGCAACAAGGAAATGGTACTGCCTAGGCAATAAGCTGCCCAGAAAGGTAAAGGGGAACACCAGTGGCCAGTCAAGGGAACACTGCCCAGAATGAGCTGGCTTCCAGGGAATAGGCAGTTAGGGCATTTATACACGTGCTCTGAGAATGCAGTGGGTGGGTAAAGCACTTTAATTAGAGCAGCTCTCAGAGCCACTCGAATTAAAGCGCCCGGAGCATCTCATGCATCAGTGTCCCCACACTTAAAAATGGCAGCAGAGTCACTTTAACTAGAGCTTGTTCCACGAGCTTTAGTTAAAGTGCCCCACACCATCATTTTTAAGTGTGGGAATGCTGATGCACAAGATGCTGGAGTCTGCTGGAGTGTAGTAATTACTATATTCCAGCAGACTCGATTAATCGAACCTGCTCTGATGTGCTGTGCAGCCTCACTGCTTGCGTATAGGTGTCCTTTGGAACCAAAGGCTGCAAGTGCCTATTGCAAGGCTACTTGCCCAGCAGCAGTGCAATAAGGCAGGAATCTACTACAGGCAGCAAGGCTGTTAGAACAACAGGTGTAAGATGCCTTGGAGATCAGCCATAGGGCCCTGATGAGAAATTCCTGCAGGAGGCTGAAGGAATCACCTGACCAGAAATTGGCAGGGCTTGGGAAGCACATGAACCCTCTTGCGACTGCCCCAGGGATGTGATGCTGTTACAGATGCTTATTACTACTGAAAAGCTATGTTACAATTGCTCTAAATTCCAGCAGAAACATCTGCTCCACTAAGGGTAGGGACAGACATTCAAAAAACCTGAGTCTGAATTGATTTAATCTTTGCAAGTTAGTCTAACCTGGCTAAGCTAAATCAGTTTGTGACTGTACAGACATCCCGGAAATGCAGGCACATGCCTGCAGTGGCTCAGGCTAGAAGCCGGGGGGTGCTAAAGCAGCCCTCCCTTCCCTTCTACAGTGCTAAGCTGAGGAGGGGAGAGGAGGGGTCCCCCCCACTTCTGAGAAGCCCAGCAGGGAATTGATAACACAGTGTTTATCACCCTTAACTCAGTGTTTATCACCCCATTAATAAAACAAGAGAGGGACGTTACCAGCTACCTGTTTATTCTGCCTTTGTCTGTCAGCCACAGCACGGACAATAGCCAGCATGTGGTCTGCTAGCTAATACAGACACCTCTCAGCAAGGCAGAGGGGAATTCCTGCTTAGGAGGGAGTGGGGAGGGGGAGGGGGGAAAGCAGCCTGTAGTCTCTGCTGAAGCTGCAGCCAGGGACAGAGAGGAGGGGTCAGCTCTGCTGTGGAGCAGAGTCCCACCAGCCCAGAGGGCATGCCAGGATGCCATTTTCAAACTGGTTTATGTGCACTGAACATCTGTTCCGTTACAGGTTTAAGCCAGTTTCTGATCACTTAAACGGGTTTGTGTAATTTCTATCCCTAGCCTAAGTGTTAACATTTCACTGTGTTCCCATTAACACTAAGGATTCTTGCCACTTTACCAACATTGAATAAACACATGCAACAGTCCTGGGAGGAAACTATTTCCCCTGTTTTACAGATGGGGAGACTGAGGCAGAGGAGAGATTTGCCTGAAGCTATAGGTAGAGCAAGCATCAGGGCCAGAATTAACAATACCTGATTTCTATTCCTGTTCTAGTTCACATGCTTGCTTAACCATGTTAGAAGTTAGCAAAAAAACCCCACAAACCACCCTAATCTAAGCCACATCTAGAAGTCGGAGGGAAGAGAAGCTAAATTTGTAACAGTTATGCAAGTGCATCTTGGGTAAATGCATTAAGGACACAGAGCTATCATCACTCCCTCACAATCACATTTTAGTTTTTCCAGCTGCTCATGTGGCACACACCTGGGATGTACAGTCACTCTTCATAACACTTAGCACCTAGACAGACTTTCCAATATTCAAAGGGCTTTATAAACATCAATTAAATGTAGGCTGGGCAGTTCAAGCAGCCTCTGAAGACCTCAGTTCTCTCCAACTTCTGTCTCCAAATGCCAAATTGCAAGTTCTGGCTACTCTAGCACCTACCTGTGTGAGCTTTCATGCTCTTTTCACTAATAATCCTTCTGCAGGCTGCTGTCTGGTTGTTCACACAAAGGACTGGGAATTGAAGGAATTTAACTGGGCTTTAACCACTGATTCAGTGTGTGACCTTCCAGGTGAGACACTTGACCTTTTTTCCCCTAACTTAAGCCCAGATGGAAAACTTAAAACTAAAACAGGGACTTCAATGAAAACCAGATACTGCACTTGAGCTTCGTGATATGAACAGAAAAGGAGCTAGAAACTTAGTCACTTTTCCCAATACACAGCAGTGACAGAACACAGAAGTATTCATGCCATCAAAACCACTGCATACTATAATATCATCAAGGATCAGAGACCAGAAAAAGGAGGTGTTTATGATTGAGGACAAAATATCTGCTACCTGAAGTAAAAATGTGGTTTATGTATCAGTATCTGGACTGAGAGATGCATGGGTTTTCCTTTCAACCAAATCTGTTTGTTGATCCTTATATCTAATAGCATGTCTTTCATCTTAGCATAGATCAAGGCAACTGCTATGGTCCACTGTTGGTAATGTAATTTAGAGACGATGAGTTTTATATAAGTAATGCAGTGGAAACAGTCTATGTGTGATTAAAACAGAGAGGATTGGGCAATGGGATTCTTGATTTCTTGCTTCTGCCACTGGTAGACATTCTGACTTCCGGCAAGTTATTTAACTTCTCTACATCTCCATCTGTAAGATACAAATAACTGTGTCTGCCAGCTACACAGACGTGAAAATGAACTGGTCCTTCCAAATAGCTTTGAGATCCTCAAATGGAGGTAAAAAATGCTAAGCAACAACATTAATAATGAAAGTGATTCTGAGAAACATAGATTATGCACCATATGGAAAGTATTAGAAAATCATAATTATTAGAACATGAAACTAAAGTTTGAGATAACAGTTATACTGAGTCAGAGTCTATATGAATCCTTAGGAAAATGCCAAGTTTAGGAGCAAGTCCAGCATCCTCTGCAGGGGAGCTAAACTGATCTGAAGCAGAATAATATGGGAAAAAAAATACCTGCCAGGAAATCCTCAGATATTTCTTTCCAATAGACTCCCACTCACATGATTTTCAGTGGAACAGAGTGATTCTGACCAACATTAATATTTAGTGCTTCCAAGGCAGCTTCCAGCCATGGATGGCAAAATGCTGCCAAATGAGTTCTCTGAGAAGGATGGTTCTGTACTGCACATTAAACACAGAAGATGTGCCTACACATGCAAATGCCACTGAATGGGTTTACTCCAGAGTAATAGGTTTACTACCAGCATTGGCAGGTAAAAAATTAACTGCCAAGTAGAGCAAATTACTGTACAGTAAGGGTCTGCATGGGTTGATGTTGAAGCTTACTATACAGCAATTTGCTCTACTGCACAGTAAAGTCTTGTGTAGATGTGCCCAAAGAGGCAATTAAATACTATAGCCAAAGAAACATAACAATACCTAAAATAGGAAAAGTAGGGATTAGTATGCAGAAATTAATCTATAATTTGTCATGTCATCAATGAATTTGGTTTAAGTCTATCAATAAGGAGTGCAAGTTTCAAATAAATTAATTACATGGAATTCCTCCAGCAAAGGATCCTTGGTTTGTAAGTAACTGAAATGATAAATAATACAATTAAACATACAAGCTACATTGTAATTTATGTAACTCACATAGATGACTTATGTATGTAACTACCACAGCCTCAATTTTGAACTGTACCGTAATTTATTAATTGTCATAATTTTTAGTTCATAGCATGATAAGGAACAACATAAACTTTCCAGTTAGGGAATATAAATCAAACCACATTATTTATATAATTAACCCACCACAAACTGTAAATCCTCGAGTAGAATACACCACTGAAATTTTGCTTCTTAGTGAATATTTCTTCAAAACATCTTTGCTTCTCAGATAGTTACAAGAAAATGAGTTGGAACACTTGAAATTCACAAAAAGGGGATACCATAGCAAGTTATAGCTACTATAATAATATAATATAATAATATATAACTAATTCAAACTTTACAGTGGGAGCATCTACACAAGATGCTACTGTGCAGTAGCTCACTGTTACTGAGCACTAGTGTAGGAAAAAAACCATGCAGGGACAGTACTGTGCAGTAACACTGGTTACTGTGCAGTCCACTACTCATGTAGACACAGCCAGTGAAACTTCACTGTTTATTTTCAACTACTTACTGGGTACAGTCCACACGTGCAAGTGCTGTGGAATGGGTTTACTCTAAAGTAAATTACTCTAGAGTAAACCCACCCCAGGCAGGTGTCTATGCATGTGGGGATATGGGAACAGATTTGCTGCTCCTCGCAGAAGTTGGCTACCACCCCCTCCAGCCCTGCACCAGCCCTCTGCACCAGTCAGAGGGAGCTAGAGGTGTGGGTCACACCTGCCTATAGCTGGCAGCCATCTTTAAAAGGCAGCCTGCATGCTGCTCCCTGGCCACCTGCCTTCCTGGCCTGGAGCAGCAGACTGGTAGCAGCACACAGCAGGTTTGTCACAACAGCCTCTGCCCACTGCACTGCAGCTGCTCCATCCCCAAGTCCTGGGAGTAACATCCACTGTGCCGGGCTCCTGCTTGCCACCATGCTCAGCTGACCCATCACAGGGACCGCCGCTTGGCCCAGGTCAGTCTTGGCCCTGGCAGCTCCCCCACATCATGTGGCTATCTGACCTGGTTCACTGCACCATTCTAGGCCTCCTATCTCCATGCTACTGCCCCCCAGAACCCATGTTGCCACACGGACCCCAGCAGAGATGCCAACGACACACTCCTAGACACCACCACCAGGGCTATCCATGCACTCCTGGGCCTTCAGCCCTGCCACATGTGGGCCTGCCCGGCCAGCCAGGACTAGTGGCTGCACTTCATCCAGACCACCTGGGATGACAAGCAGTGGCTGGAGTCTTTTGCATGAACTGGATCTCCTCAAGTAGCTCTGTCCACACCTGGGGCAGCAGGATACAACGATGCAGCAGCCCCTCCCCACAGACACCCAGCTGGCCATCACCCTGGTCAAACTGGCCACACCCACCAGTCTCCACTATGTGGGCCACCTCTGTAGCATGGGCAAGGCAACTGCTGGAGAGGCCATTCCTGGAGGTATGCAGCACCCTCCAGGACATGGGGAACACCATACTCTGCATGCATAACCCCCTGGAGGTGGTGGCAGGGTTCCATGCCCTGGGCTTCCCCCAATGCATCAGGGCCCTGGACAGGGCTGGTAGTGCCATGGCTGGCCTGGCCTTGTAGGTGGGGCTGAGCCTGCACAGCTGGAGGACCACATGATAGCCCATGCTTCCAGAGCTGCTGGAAGAGTTCAGGGGTGGGGAGGGTGGCAAGATGGGCTCTTGGCAACCCAAGGGGCCCTCCCCTGATAACACATCACCATGGGTACTAGGCTGCAGTGGAGGCTCAGGCAGGCTGCCCATGCTCAGATACATGTCAGGGCTCTGGCCAGGGCTCAAGGCACAAAGATGTCATCCAACTGCCACATCAAGGGCATGGACTTGTGGTCAGTGACAGTGACCCACTATGCCTGCAAGGCCTTGACCTTTATGCAGCACTGGCACACCAACTGGTCGTGCCCATGCTCCTGAATGTGACCTGACAGGCCCTCATAGATGTGCATGCCGGAGTGCCCACTCCATGCAAACTAGCTGAGGACCTCAGCCTCTTCCTACAGTGTGACAAAGTCTACAATCTCCTCCTGGAACCAGTTGCAGCCCCGGGAAGCAGTGTGTGTCATCAGGGAAGATGCCAACATGGCTCATTAAGCCTCCATGTGGCAGTCCCGGTGCTAGTGGGCCTGAGCAGGTGCGTGCAGCTCCCAGCACAGAGCACAAAGCATGGGATAGACAGGTTCAGGGCAAGGGTGTGCTAGGCACCCATGATGGGGTCTGGACAGGCTACTATGGGTGGCTTGGGGCCAACTGGAGTCGGACTCAGTGGCCAAAGGCTGGCTGTAGGTGGCCCAGCATGCTACTGGGCCTGGCAGGTGCCTTCAGCACCCAGCACTATGCAATGGCATGGGCCTGGCAGCCGCATGGCAACACAATACCAGGGAATGGTGCCAGGGTGCGGGCAGGTTGTTGTGGTTCACTTGGGCCCTCTGCAGGGACACTCAGTGGCCAAATGAGGTGGTCCCACAGCCTTGGCATCCCCACAGGCTTTTAAGGGCCTGGTGGTGGGGCTGACCAGGAGCAAATTTGCTCCTGGCCAGCATCTATACATACATTATTACACAGTAATTAATCTCAAGTAAATTTGTTACTTGTATTTACATGTGTAGACGGTGATGCTTACTATGCAGTAATTTGCTCTAGTCACAAGTAAAGCATCTCATATAGACACACCCACTGAGTCCTAACAGAGCTTCTCAAGAGGCTAAAGAAAAACAGTCACAAGATGCAGGAACAAATGGGTTTAAAGTGGCAATACATAAATTTAGATTGGAAATGAGGAGGTTTCTAATCAACTAAGAAGTAAGTTTCTGGAAAAGCACTCCAGAAGTAGCAGAAGTACCAGGGGTAAGAAACCTAACTGGTTTCCAGACAGAGTGTAATACATTTATGAAAGATCATATGATGTGGTTGTCTGTGGTAATAGGAACTGGATTCAATGACCAAAGAGGTCCCTTCCAACTCTATGCTACTATGAAGTGAGAAGCAACAATAAAAAACTGGCTCAGAGAAAGAAAGCAGAGTACATTTACCCCTTATAAATTAACAAAGTAGGTAGACAGACACATGGGTGACTGTGTCTGGGTCTGGGGGGGGGGCAGTCGCAACCAAGCCTGGAAGTACTGCGGCAGTACACCCAGAAGCTTCAGCTTCCTTTGGCATCCCCATTCTCTGACCAGCGCTCTCAGGGGGGCACCAGTGTTCCACTTGCACCCTCCCCACCCATCACCTAAGCACAGAGCGCTTGCTCTCAGGGGGGCACCAGCGCTCTCAGGAGTGCACGTGCACCCCCATGCACCCCCTACATGTCGCCACTGGACAGGCAGACAGACAGCTAGCACAAGCTTTTGAGCTGAAGCTCACTTCATCAGATGCTAAGACAGAAGACAAAGGGCAGAGGTGAAGAGTAATTGCTATAGCTCAACCAGAAACTATACACTTGATGTTGGAACTATTTGGTAACAATCTGTGACCTATGTTATGCAGGTCAGACAAAAAGATGACAATGTTCCGCTTTAGCTTTAAAATCTATGAATCGAGGTGTCTTAAGACTATTTTTTTAATCCATTTATTAATAGGGTACATGCTGAGGCAGAAAATCTGTTGATGACATAACATTTCTGTCCAATGAAGATTCTGAGGAACTTCGGAAAGACTCACTTAAGGGAAAGGGTAAAACAATAACAAATTAAATTCATTTGTAATATTGTATTTTGTAATATCTGAAAATCATTTGTAATATTTGTATATCTTAGTCAAGAAAAATCAGTTTTCCCATTTAAGTTATACCCCCCAATATTGGGGGGCTGCTTTTTGGAAAAAGGTGAATGTGGTATGTGAGTAAATATGGTAATTGTTGGGTATCTTACACAGAAGACCAAACTAGATTATCACAATGGTTCCATCTAACAATGACAGTTCAAGTCAACCTGCAAAATCCAATCATTGCTTAGTACACAGGTGCTTAACCCCCAACCTGTGGGCCACATTCAGCCTGCAGTCCCATGTCATCCAATCTGCAAGGCAGTGGCACTACTCCTCCATCACCAAATTTCCAGACTAGTGGGGAGTCACAGTCCTGTGTGTTGGATCTGCCACCTGATCCGAGGAAGCAGATCCAGGCAGGGGTGGTACCAGGCTCCAGGCCCAATCCCAGCATGTAGGGGGGCTGGGAGGAGGTGGCACTAGGCCCCAGGGCCCAATTCCAGTGTGAGCAATTGGGAGGGGGCATGACTAGGCCCCTGGAACCCAATCCTGGCAAGCTGGAACAGGAGGAATTGATGCCAGGCCTCCAGGGATCAATCCTTGTGAGAGGGGGCAATCCCAAGCCCCCAGGGACCAATCCTGGCATGCAAAAGTAGGAGGTGGCAGTGCCGGGGCCCTGAGACCCAATTGCAGTATGCTGGGGTGAGACAGAGCAAAGTCAGGCCCCCCAAGGACCTAATCTGAGGGGAGGAGGCTGTGCCAGACCCTTAGTGCCCAATCCCAGCATGCAGCGGCTAGGAGGGAGTCGTGCTATGGCCCAAGGCCTGATCATGGTGGCCCGGCCCCACCCCACCCAACTGGCTCACAGTGCCAAAAACTTGAGCACCAGTGACTTAGCATATTGTGCAAAGGTAACTGCAGAATGGAAAATATGTATGTAAAAAGTGACTCCATGGAACAGTCATTCTACTCTATTTTCCTCTAATACGGAGGAATTATTTAACCTCTGTGTAATTTAGTTTACACAACTGTAAAATATGGACAATATCTATCTACTGCATAGAATGCTGTTGCTTAATTAATAAATATTTATAAAGGGTTGCTAAATCTTTGGCTTAAAGAGGACAGAGACATTCACATGATTATTGAATGAAGGTGTTTGCTGCTTTATGATAGAGGTTATTGTTAGACTCCCCGTTACATTATAACTTATTAGAAATAAATGTCAACTGCAATTTTCAAAGTGCTAAGAACAGGCAGTATAGGCTGTTTCCAGGTAATTTATCCCTCCTAGCTCCAGCTGACAAGGATGAATTTTCTGTATCTTCATGAATCACCTTAATGTAGTTACTCTGGTGATGTGCAGCAAGATTTGTATATTTCTAACACTGTTGTATTGTAAAGTTTGCCATTCAGTTTTTAAATACTAGCCATCATTTTCTGCACATTTGCTCCAAAGTCTTTGGTAACTTTATATAATGGATCATGTATATCTGTCTACATGATACCTTGTTGCCTAATAAGGAATGTGCATGTTCAAGATTAAAGTCATAAATGCTTAAAATGAGACAAATTTACTGCACAGACTCCAAGGGAAGGACCTGGGCATCAATTTAGACTGCAATGTAGACCTCTGCTTTACATATAGCTGTGGTTTGACCTAAGGCTCCAAAATGTCGTGTCTGTCCACACTCTCCATCTAAAACAAAGATACTATAGAACTACAGTATGCTGGTTCTCATTGGCTAGGAGAAGCCACCACAATGTGATTGCAGCTGTGATCCAGGTAGGTCTAAATATTAACATCCTAAAGAGGGGAGGGTTTCTCCTGCATTATCCAGAACTTTGAGGAAATATCTTAGCATTATCGTCAAGGCATTTAACCTTTTAAAAGGTAGTCATTAATCAATCAAGAGTTTTAATATTATTTCCAAAAGTGTTTGAAAAGCCCATCAATCTGGTTTATATTAATGCCAGTCTAAGGAACAGTTACTTGGTAATAAGGAAATCATTGCTATTGGTGTTGTTTTTATTCTAAAAGTTGACTAATTTATATTACTCTCCTCTTCCTTTGTCCTGATTTTGACAGTCAAATCCCTTTATTACATCCTTATTGGAAAGGAAGTGTGCAAAGTGGATAAAAGAACTGTCAAAATTGTAAATCTGAACTATAAGTGTTTCATCTTCTTCTAACAAATGCACAACAGATGCTTTATCTTCAAAACACAGAAGCAGAAAACAAGGAAGAAGGAGAGCCACCAATATACCCGCCCTTGTCAGTGTCAGAAAATGGATTGTGTGAGACCCTCCCATTTTACCCTAATGGATGATTCCTGCCAAACAGTTTAGAGAGATGCAAAAATGCCAGGTCCCTGTCAGTCTGTCCTTTGTTTACCTTAAATTCTCATTACTGGCTGCTAATGTAATGATATGGTTTTTGCCCTTTAAAAAAATAGACTCACCAGATATAAAGTTCACTGTACATTCCTACTGTGTGCTGCCATTTTCCTTTAAGACTTAAGCTATGCTTACTCATTAGGGCCTTGACTACAATGGGTTCTAGGTCCAGTACTAAGCTGGTTCCTGCTTAAACAATGGCTATATTCCCACTAACTTCAAGGGCACAAAGTTGGGCTCTTGATATCTTTATCTATGTGCTAGTAGCAAAACCCCCTGTTTCAGCTTGGTAAGTGCTTCAATGACTTTGCTTGAAATATAGGGAAAAGATAAATGTTTGAGCCAGAGATCATCCTGCTGAGAGTTTCAAACATTCAGAAATTTTACCATAAACAGAAAAGAAAGAACTGTTTCCATATCCCATGGAGATCCTTTGGGTAATGGAAAGAGATGCACCCTCTGAGACTGATGGTAGGAACATCCTTCTTGTGCTTTAGTGATATTGATATGCTGTACTGCTGTTGTTTTTGAGAGTTGCTTTTTCCTTCTGTTTCTTTGTAGTGGTGCTTGCAACAGACACCCCTACCTCCTTCCTTCCTATCGTCCCTTCGCCCTTGTTCATTCAAATCCCTCACTCTATACACTATTCTATGCTTCTCGTCTTACAACATCGGATGAAGTGAGCTCAAGTTCACACAATCTTATGCCGTGTTGGTGTGTCTACATGAGATGATTAGTGTGTATTAGCCTAATAACACTGTGCAGTAGCGTCACAGCAAAAACTGCTAATAACCTACTGCACAGTGTTATTAGGCTAATGCACAGTAACTGTCACTAATAACTGTGCACCGGTGCTGCTGCACAGTAACTCTAAGTCCTGTGCATTTAGTTAGCACTTTATTAAGGAAGCACTAAACTACAGGTGCAGTATGTGAGGTGCATTAATGAACATGTAGACATGCCCTGTATATATCTTTATTTAAGCTTTAAGGTGCATTTCTACCCTATCTTCTTCCAACAACACATGATGCCTTCAAACTATACATCAGTAGCTGGATTTCAGCCCTGGAAGGTGGATCCCTTGTTTTATATCTGTATCTGTTTCTTTGAGGTGTAGCATTAAAATAAATAAGCACCGTACATTCACCCTCTTTTGCACACATTAGATGCAGGAAATCTCTTCAGATGAGGACAAAGCATCTTGATGGAATAATGATGTGATGTAGGCTGGAAATATCTGTTCTTTGGAAAATACATATATCAATCCAGGGCTTCTCAACAGCAGTAAATTCCCTGTAGAAATAATTTTTAAAATTGTGTAAGGAACCATTCTGCCTACATTTAACATGTGAAGTTCTCAGCAAAAGGACTATCTTTTTGTTATGTTTGGGCAGTGCCTAACACAATAAAGTCCTGCGTCCATGCCTGGTTGGAGGCATTAATTCTGTTACTCTCTCTTGTAACATAAGAAAAATGGAACAGCCAAAAAATCAAAAGGTAAGAAGTACAACCCTGATAAAAGGAAATAGCCTTTCATACTTATGATTACATATGGAATTCATTGCCACCACTATTGGTGGGTGCCAAAAGCTTAACAAAGGTTTGGATGGTTACATGGTTATAATTAATTTCAACAAAATATTGGCATGATTTTTTATTTTTTTGCTGACAGGGCATACACAAATCTCTGAGCATTAGAGACCACAAGAAAACCTATTCAGGTAATTCATATCTGTTTTCTGTGGTGATCTTACCCCTGTCTCTAAAGCACTAGAGCTGGCTGCTCTCAGAGGCAGGATCCCAAGCCAGAGAGATGTTAGTTCTCATCTGGTTTGGCAATCCCTATGTTGGCCCTGTATATTCTAGCAGTGTTTTTCAGCTTGGCAGGTACATGAAATGCTAGACCTTAAATTCAAATTAATCTGGTTATACTACTGCATGGCTAGTGTGTCCTCTGCCAATATGTAGCATCCTGGCCTCTGATTCAGCCAGCTCATACTTTCTTTGATCAGCTCTTCCATTTAAGGCATTGTTTTATACCTAGAAACTACTTGTGGAAGAAACCACCCAAAATAAATAACTACCTAAAGCAAAGCAGTGGCAGAGGAACCACAAACTGGGACCAGTGAGTGCATACAGATTAGTAAGTACTGGGTGCCCTGATGAGAGCATCAGTGATACGGAAAGAGATTTTTAATATTCATGTTATAATTTGTAATCACATATACCCTCCTCTAAAAGGCCCTGGAAAATGTTTTAAGTTAAAAATTATGTTTTTAAAAGGTACATGTGACCCCCAAGTCAATAGCTGTTTTTCCTTAGCTACAGTGGGGTGTTGTAGTCTTATTGTTTCTGAGCCAAGACAGCATTCACCAGAAGCAGCAATCAAAGGAAAATACTTTTCTTCCCATCTTTTTCAGGATCCTTCTTCCTCTGAGAGGAAGTTGGCAGAGTTGTAAGGAAAGGAGGGGGTGACCTTATCAAATGCTTCCTATTAAAAGCTGCAAGACAGGAAAACATGTCAGCTGATTGCTCCCAATGGACTTTGGAGGAGAAAGTTGCAAGCCACAAATTTATCAGCTCTCAGAAAGTGAATTAAATGAAAGGGGCTACCACAGCCTGTTGATCAGGTGTGATATTGTAAAGAAGAATGTCAAGTGATTTTTAAGCCCCCCCCACACAAAGGAGGACCAGTGTAAATATTCACTGAGCTGCACAGGAACCTATTATTCACAGAAAGGCCAATTTACTGAAGAATCTCAAAGGATTCAGTTTCACCATTAACTTAACATCTGGACTTATCTCAGGCTTTGCTCAGTGCTAATCACAAGCCTTCTGCAGGCAGAACAAGAGATGAGGAAAAATGTTCTGTCTTAGGTGATATTAATGGTTTCAGCCACAGCCAGGAAAACATTGGTGCCCTGGTATAACTCTACAGAAGTCAATGCTGTAGTTCGTGTCATTACCCAATGATTGTGTGCACGCTTCGGCACTGCAGAATTATTTCCCGCCACATGGAGCTTTCTTTGCATGGTGCAATTCTCAGCTGCAGAGAGAAAACCCCGGTGCAAAGGAGTTCCCACCGCTCGCATGCAAATTTGTTCCCCATTATTGGCTGTTTCTAAATTATTCCCATGTGGCGGCTAGCGATTGGCTTGCTAGCCATATAAGAGGCTTGAGCAGTTTCCGCCCAAGTCGGAGATCTCCGAGAATCTCAGGAGGATCCTGAGAACCCCGATTCCGAGAATTCCGGGAGAAATCCGAGAGAATTCCGGCAAGGAGTCCACAATTATCTCGTGGATTTCTACGTATATCTCGGACCAAATGATGGTTTGATCAGCCATCAAGAATCTCTCCCCGTCACCAGACGATCCTTGACATACCCCTGCCCTGCGCGCTCGTTGAGAGTCACAGCTCGGACTCTCGTATCGGTTCAGAGAGCTCTCATCGTGTTTGTTTCGCGGAGCCTAGCAAACTCCGCTCGTGTGTCTTCGGTGGAGTCTAGTAAACTCCACTTGTGTTTGTCTGTAACTGCAACTCAAGCAAGTTTTCCTGCCTGCACTGCGACCATCTACGGTGTAAGTAAACTAATCTTTAATCAACCTCCACGCGTCTGTGCCTAATTCTAGTTCGCCGTGCCAACTTCCCCGGCCCACGTGCCCGGGCTGTTGGCCACAGCCCCTTGGCCCCGACAGTCTGATCCAGAAATTCTGTACAAATCTTCAGGGCTTGATCAGAAAAGATAACATTGCTGGACGTACATCCTCATCTTACTGGAAGAGAAAGCCACAGCTTTTTAAAGGTGTTGGGTGCTTTTCCCATGACCCTACACCAGTGGTTCTCAACCTTTATAGACTCAAGGCACCCAACTCTAAGTTTTCACTCATTTTTTGAGTGAAAAACAAGAGCAATATTTTTGTTGCAAAGAACTCAGAAAGACAACCAAAGGTCAGAATGTTTCTAACATTAAGGATTCCTATTTGTAATCTCTGTGCTTATCTTGTGAATTGTGTATGTACACTTAATAGTGCTGATATCACATGGCATGCCATGGCACCTCTGAAATGATCTCAAGACATCCCAGGGTGCCATGGAACACTGATTGAGAATCACTGCCCTAAGCTATGCTGGGCATGACAAACTCTTACTGGGGTCTGTGGAATGTGGTAAGTAACTCTTCAAATGTGAGTAGGTATTTCTCAACACTGAAAAAAGGTGCAGGACAGCCCCACTGAAACGATCACTAAGTATGATCATATTGCCTACATGGGCCATAACAGCATGCCAAAGGCATGAGCTGCCATAATAAATAGAGAAGGATATTAGTGCCAATAAACATGGTATCCAGGTGGTGTCCTATAGAGTCCAACACACTTTTCCACTCCAGTACAGTATTCTTTCCCCCACCCGCAACCCCCTTTTTTATTTCCAGTTAGGTCATCTTTGAAACCACCCACAGAATTCTATGTTGTCATGGCTCGATTGTTTCCAGTCCCTGAGCTGGTTTGTTTAAATGCATCTTAGGCATCTCTACATTACTCTGAAGACTGCCATTTAGACATACTGTAAAAGCTGACCATAATAATCACAGAAAGCCTGTGAAAGTACTATGAATATCCCCACCCCCTTTTCACTTCATACCTTTGTCAGCTAAATTCTAATTAGCAGAGGACAGATAACACTTGACAAACTCCACAAATATGCAGACACAGCTTCCATAAGTAGACTGCCATCCTCATAATATCATTAATAATGAAGATATTTCCCCATTGTTACCATGGGACCACATGCCTGATAAGATTAAACTGAATTACTGAATGTACCGGATATTCATGTTGAGTAAACAGAACAAAGAAGAGATGGTAAAGATTTCAGCCCAAACAATGACATGAACTCAAACTTGTAAAAACTGGAATAATAAAGCTGTATTTGCTTTGTAGATAAATCAATTCCTGCAAAAAAAATAAATTAATTAATGAAATTGTGTAGCCCTGAGGAGTAGTGCGAATGGAAAAATTTAAAGGCACAAGATCCTTTCTTCCTATTAGCCACAGCCATTATAAATTGCAAAAAAAACCTCGACTTCCCTTACAAGGTAGAGCATTGGATATATCTATTGACACATGCATTTTACACAGACTGCAAAATCAACTTCCAAAAGGCCCAAATATTCAGACAACCCTGATGATACTTTAGTAGTTTCGTTCGCAGTGCTACCAGTGAGCATAAAATCTTACACATCAACATGGGATTCTGGTGATCAGAGCCTTATTACTTTTGTGTTACCATCCTCATTTTCACAAACAAGTTCAGGTCAGATTTGTACTGCCAAGGCAACAACAAAGAACATACTGGCACCTTGCAGGAAGAAATACTTGATATTCAGTAGGTATGCTCTTCCTTCTGAATCCAACTCATGCACACCAGCAGAGGGCAGCTCAGCTACTCTGAATTAATATGCACATTGTACCCAGCTGTTGTGGATAAATCCATAGCCAGCACTTGAAAGCATTTGACTTAAAGTTATTACATATGCACATCATTAAGTTTTAATGGTAGAGTAAATGGAGGATTTTCATTATATCTGCCGGTCCATGACTTTTATTTGAACCAACCACGATGATGTCTTTTTAACTATATCTGTCTCTCTATAAACAGAGATATAATTTTCTGATTATTAAAGCAAGATCCTAAATTTCTAAAATGCCAACAACAAAAAATAGACACAAGCATCTAGATTAAGAGCCAATGGATAACTGATTGTCTGATGATACCCTTTTGCTCAGACATTTGGATGAATTAATTGTGGAGTCTAACTAAATCAAGCTCATCAACTTGTCATTATTCAATAGAAGTCTGTGGTATTTACTAAATGAATAGTCTGAATTAGGTTCTTGTAAGTTAATAGACAAGTTTAAGTGGAATGATAATGAGCAATCTTCTTGATGTTTCAAAGCAGACTGGCTTCTCCACAAGTGTAACAACTGGAGCTGATTTCTCTTTGGAATGACCCACTGCCTTTTGCACTCTGTAGCTAGCCGGAATGTATCTTGTCCTTCCAGCTTTGCCTTCTGCTCAATGTTTCATGTAGTGGAATGTCTAAACAAATATATATATAGAAACCCAAATGCATAGTAAAAATAATAAACACTAAATATGGATCAAAATTAGAACCTCAAGCTGAACCTTTCAAATTACCGAAAACTAGGCAAAAAAAAGGATTCAGATTTGAATCTTCTGATATAAACCAGCCCTTGTGTTTTTAATTATGACTCTGATGCACAATCAAAAGAAATATGTTTTCAGGGTCCAACTCAAAGCATATGAAATCACTGCTGAATCCAAACTTGAAGCCTAGCTCTGATTTGGCCTCAGATCCTAACTCAGCTGCTGAAATATACTTTATATACAAATAACAGAGTGTAATTTATTTGGGGCAAGGACTACTTTTTATTCCGAGGCTATGCAGTACATAGAACAATGACTATGTTCCATGATTGGACTCTTGGGTGCAATCATAGTGCCATCCCCACATCCTGGTCAGAACACCATCTGCCAAACATACCCATAATAGTAATAGCATAAAAAATAATTGTGCCCATTTAGAACTTAATGGTCATTGCCTCAATAGACAATCAGAACCTCACTGGAACAGCAAGGACAGATATTAATACTCCTGCTGCAAAAATGCAGCACCCTACTAGATGAGCTAAAGGAGAATTTCAACCAGCCTTTAAAGGCTGACTGATACAGTCAAGCAGTTCTGATTCCAAACAACCACCAGTTCAGTTCGCACCTCACTATACACAGTGGTATATGACAGTAATTAATGTTTGCACACTGTTTTGAAGCCATGAAGTAGTTGGTAAATGCTTCATATATTTTGCTGTATTTTCATCCTCAAGCACTGGTAAAAACTGGAATGAAATGGGAGGGGAAATGTTTGGTAATTAATCACGATTGAATGACCAATATATCAGCCCTGGAAATTTAACAAAAACCAAAAAGGTTGATGTAGCTTAGGGCATAACTGAAATAATGTTCTATGCTCCATTTTCATTCTGAAACCCTCCTTACAATGCACAAAGATCAATACTCTGCATGATAGATGGATGGTTTCAAAAGCTTCAAAAGTCAGCTGACTGACTTCTAGTCCATGGAATATGAGGAATGTATCAGCCATTGCCCAGCTGAAGCATTAGTTTGGAAACTCTTCTAACAGGTATTTGTTAAAAGCGTGCAAAGATTTTTGACCTGTTTATACAATGACTGTCAACACATAGGAGAGGAGCTCAACCACCTTTTAGCTTCTCAAGCCTTCCTTGAAATTGGGAAGGTGTTTCCATTTCAACAGGCTAAACTGAAGTCTAAACTGGAAAGACAATTTCATTTCCATGACTTGAACCTAGTTGTGAACCACAGAGTGTTATTGAGTAGTACAGTAGTACAGTACAATACTTGATGTTTCATCTCTTGCAAGTACAGGAGTGAAATTTTTCACAAGAGGCTATTGACTTTTAACTCCTCACTTTGACTTGAAGTACTCTGTAGCTGTAGCTTGGAGCCTTGCACTGAAAAGTCATTCCTTGTTACCCAAAATAGATGCGAGACAGAAACCAAGGAGTCTAGTTTCAGTTGACTCGGTCAGGTCTGACTTCAAGTTTATCAATGATACCAAAGTTTAGGAGCATCCCAGTGTATACTGCAGGAGAGCTTCTTGCTGTAGAAATATGTGGAAGTGGAGGACAAGAGTGATTGTTGTACACTATGGCAAAGGGGCTCCAGGAAACAGATTGGAGGGAGGAGAGGGGAATCAGAAGCATCCACAGTCCTTTAGTTTGTTTTAGTTGCTAGAAGCAAAGCTTGTCAATGTGAAAGGGTTGGAGAAGAGGTTCTGGACCTGGTCTCTAAGGTATGTTTATATGGTGACAGGAGGTACCATACTGAGATATGCTACACTAGCTCCTCATGTGCAAGCTCCTGAACTAGAAATAATGTAATTATGATGGTGAAGCACTGAACTCAGAGCTATAGACCCTGTCTCTTAGGCTAGGGACAGAAGTTACACAAACTAGTTCAGGTGATTGTTAGGGTGACAATATTTGGATCCTGGGGATCACTGAATTTGCAGCTGAAACAAGGCTTTAATCTGTGTCTCAGCAAAAGTTGCTAATCACAAGGCAGAATGAGATATTAAAAGTAACTTTGCAAATGCTTAGGCAAGCAGTTTCTTAACAATGTCATAGTGTTGTAAGTTTACTGTGTAAGGAGAACAAGATTCAGCCCACCAGCTATCGTCAGGAGATAAAGCAGAAGCACGACCTTGGAAAGGGTGCTGAAATCAGCAAGAAACCAGAAAGAACCAGCAAGTGGCTGGAGGAAGTGGAGGTCAAAGTCTTGAGCATGAGCTCTTAGCAGAGGCATGTAAATGAGTGAAATGCATAGGCAACTCCATGTTAATGGAGTAAACAGTAAACAGAGGTAGAGCTTGAGATGGGAAGACATATGGGTGGAACAAAAGGAGGGATGAAGTTGGAGTGAATGTTAATGAGCATGAATCAAGGTATATAAAATGTGAAAAGAACTGATGTTCAGTGCAGGTCCCCTGGTTCATGGGCTGTGTGTCTGTGATGGACCTGGCCCGAAGCTGTCTCCATTCTGAATAAAGCTGTTGTGAGCAATGTGTGCTGGTGTTTGCTCCCTGCTTGCTCTGGCTAATGGGTAACAGGATCCATGAGCAATTGGATCATCATCTCCCTAGTCATTGGGCGCCGCATGGAGGCAGGGTCTAATAGTGATCAGAAACAGGTTTATACCTGTAACAAAACAAAATCTTAGTGCACATAAACTAGTTTCAAAATGGCCCAAAACTGGTTTAAGATAAACCCAATTGAATGTAGTGTCAGAGTTAACTGATTTGGGTCAAACTGGTTTATGCAACTTCTGTCCCAGACCCCATCCTGGTTTAAGTTAAACCAGAGTCACCCAGCATCCCAGCATGCTTTTCAGCCCTGGACTAGGCTAGGCTGTGCTCTCTGCTCCAAAGAGCGGGGCTGGCCCTGCCCCTCTGCTCCCTAGCTGGAGCAGTAAGGGCTGGCTGACAAAAGGGTTAGGGGGCAAACCCAGCTGGGGCTGCAACCCAATTTACATGGAGGGGACTGCCCCCCACCAGACAAACCCCGGCTGGGGTCTGGGGCCAGGGAGAGGGGTTAAACATCCCTTCCCCCTCTCAAACTTACTGCTGACTGCAACTGTGGACTACAAATCCCAGAGGCACCTGGAAGCAGGAACTGGAAGTAACAAGCAGCCCTGCAGAGTCCTGCCACTAATTCTGGACTGCAAACTCCAGAGACTTCAGAGGCAGCAGGAAGAGGAAGTGAGCACACAGCCAGAGAGCCGTGCTCTAGTGCACCCCAGCTTCTGGCCCAAGCCACTGCAGACATGTGGCTGCATTGCCTGATTCAAAGGCAAATGTCTGTTCACCTCTGTTACAATTTAATCTGTGCAGCTTAGACTAACCTGCAAAGACTGAATTGATTCAGCCTTGGGCTTTTTGACTGTCTGTATACCTAGCCTCAGAGATTAGTGTACATTAGTGCACTTAATATACTATACATACAAAGACGTGAAGAGACCATTGGGGATGCATACCACAGCAGAGAGATGCATCATGGCCTACTTGAGACAAAGAATCACAGGGAACAGGGATGCTGTGGCAATATTATGTAGAACTCCATTACACTCCCATTCTTCCAACATCCTAACTTAACATTTTGCTGAAGCACTAAAGTTCTGTTTTCAGGACTTTTCAGAAAGCTTTACACATGGGTTAAACCTCCAGGCTCTTGTCCATGAAAAACTGGTAAGTAGGCATTCATAACTTGCAGTAAACTTTCAAAATTTCAAATCATATGCTAAGTAAAACCAACATTTAATGCACACTGGGCATGTGTACAGCCTGTTCCCAGGAACAATCTCCCAGCCCCCACTCCCTGATCATGGACCAGAGGCTGGGAGCTTCCTGCATGGGGAGAGTTCCCCACCCAACCTGGAGCTGGCTGGGACCTGCCCCAGAATGGGACAGTTCCCAGCCTGCCCCAGGCTGCTTGAGGAAGTCTGCAGGTGCAGCCTGGAGTTGGCTGGGTACTTTCCCATTTTGAGCAATCCTCAGCCAGCTGTGGCCTGCATGTGCAGACTTCCCCATGGAGTCCAGGGCTAGCCTAAAGCTGTCCCAGTCAGGGGAAGATCCCAGCCCCATGCCCCAATCAGGCAATCAAAGCACTGGGCTTGGAAAGAGCTGCAGAGGAGGGGCAGGTCCCAGCCCCTTGGCCCAATTCACCTGTGGGGCAGCTAGCAGTGAGCTCCCAGTGGGGAGCTTGCTACTTGCTGCCCCACTGGCAGGTTGGGACAGGGGACTGGGACCTTCCCCTCCCAAGCCCTCTCCTCCTGATCAGGGAGCCAGGGCCAAGAGTTCCCTGCTGCTGGGGCAGGGAGATACTGTCTCCGACTGGGCTGCACCAACAGAGTCTGCCCTGGCAGCAGGCAGCTTCTATGGGCAGGGAGCAATCTCCCAGCCCCTGCCAGTAGACAGCTGTCTGCTAGCCCCATGCTGCTTACCAGCACCTGGGCTAGCACCCAGGGGGAGTCTAGAGCTCACCCTGGCTGCTGCAGGGGACCAGTACAGGGCTGGAGGGGGCAGAAGCAGATTGCTGCCAGGAGCAGCAAATATGCTCCTGAATCACAGCATGCGTAGATGCCTGCCTAGAGTGGATTTACTCTACAGTAAACCTACCCTGTAGCATTTGCACATGTAGAACCACCCAGTGACAGCATTATAAATAAAATAAAACATAGGAAACAATATATGAAAGATATTTTTTTTATCTTCTGCAGATGAGCAATGATAAAATAGAATTGGAACAAGTGTGTACCCATTACTGCAACTTTTCTCCCTTCTACTGTACCACAATTTTTCCTGTGAATTTTTGGCTATTTCTTGATTTTCCTGTCAATATTCAGCCAAATTCTGGATCAAATTTGCATAAGGTTCACGTAAATAAACCATGAAATCTTCAGGAAAGAGAACAGATTGATTTTGTCTACTAATCTAGCCCAATATGTAGCAGCTTTTCAATTTTTTTCAGCCTTATTATGCAGTTATTTGAGAAATCTAAAGTTGTTTGTTGCAAAGTATTTTCACAGAATTCTAGGATAGGGCATAAGTTTGAGGGGGCTTATTATAATTGCAAAATTAATTGGAGGATTTCACACAATGCCAAGGTTTCTTGTGTAAACAACTTCCATGCTTGGTAATAATCCATGATCATTTGTCTGTATAATTTGCATTTTCAGATTGTCAAATGATCTTATTCTTAATATTTAAGCATACAGCTAGCTATGTCCAGGCTCTGGCTATGTACACGGCAATGGTTGATAAGTAACTATTCTATCAAGTGTTTCATCTTGGCTTTTGTTGATAATCATTGCAAAGCTACTCTGATAGGCAATTGCCTTCTGCATATCTTAAAAGGTAGGTCTGTGTCTGGTGGACATAATGTTACTGTGAGCCAAAAGATGTGTTTTCCAGTAGCCTCTCCTATTATACTTCTAAGTCTATAGTGTTGCCATAAAGTCTTCTTACAGTAAGTCTCATGCCTTTAATTAAACCAATTTTCACAATCATTCCCACCCTTAAGCATGAGCCTGTGGGGAGTGATGACCTGTTGATAATCTTGGTTGGATATTGGATATCCTTGTTACCAAGTTCATTATCTACACTATCTAAGCTTAAGTCTTAGAGTATTGGAGTCTTTCTTCTCCAATAATTCTGGCAATTAAGTCCTCCTTTATAGCACTGATGTGTTCCTTTTTGGGGCAAAGAATCACAGCTTTGCATGAAGTGTCACAGTGTATTGAACCCCAAGACTGTCTGCCAGCTTGCTTAAGAGCTTGTAGGTGACACATGCATGCTCTGTATCACATAAGATACAGAGCTGAGAGATAAGAGAATTGCTGAGAGAGTCTTCACCAGCTAAGAACTGCCCGCCCAGAGAAGTTTTCCATATACTTGTCTCGGACGGCCAGAGCCGACTCGAGTTGAGTTAGAAATTGGTCGTACGTTAGGGCGGGCTGGTGAATGGAGAGGCAAACACAACTTATCGGTTGCAAAAAACTTTACTCACGCCGCTTGCAATCATGACGCAGGTGGTCCGGTCGTCTGAACAACCACACGAGTTGTTCCAGCTGGCGGGGCCCAAGCCAGTTAATCCATTCGCAATTCGAAGCCGGCGGGGAAAGGGGTACGTCTGGGGTTGCGCTCGGTGATGGGAAGAAAGATCGATAGGTGATCAGTCTATCGATTGGCAGCCGCAAGTCAGATAACTTCAGAGGCACTCTGCAGCGTGCTCAAAGCTCTTCGACTTGGGCGGAAGTCGCGTGGAATTTTAAACGGCCAGCGAGCCAATTACTAGCCGCCATGTTTGAATAATTTAGCCCTGCCAATAGCGGGGCACAAATTTACATTCGAATAGCGGGAACTCTTTGCACTGTGCATTTCTGTGCTGCAAAGAAGAAATGCATCCTGCAAAGGAAACTGCAAATTGGCGGGAACTCTCTCCTACACGCGGGTTCTCAATTGCAGCAGAACACTCTGCCGTGCAAAGGAGCTTTCATGTGACCAGAAAATTCCATAGTGCCGAGGCACCAAAATCACTGGGTCGTGACAATACTAACGCCTCTGTGAAATCCCATGAAATACAAACTTTCATTTTTACCCAGGAGAACTTTTACAATCTGTTCTCCGATTGCCTGATGAACAAATTAAAGATTTTTTTTTGCAAAAATCTTGCTGGTCTAATAAAAGATATCACCTCTACCATGAGCCCTGATTACTGTTTCACATAATTCTTTTTCTGTGGCCATGTTTTTATTCATTTCTGACACATTTTTGTCAGAATCTTTTGCAATTTTTGAATGTTGTGCAAGTCAACACTTTATAAGCTCTAAAATTATATGTAATGTGTGGGCATAAAGTAAGTGGAAATACCTTAAAATATTCTTATACCATCTACTCCTTAGCATATTAGTATATAGATAATGGAGGCTGTTTTGGTACAGTTCTCCAACCAGCAGCCATTAACCCACTGATGTTTCTTAGCCATGCTTTCCCTTTTGTTGCTTTTATATTTATGACCCCATTTCAGGAGACAAATGGATCTGACTCCAGTTTGCTACAAAGAATGGTTGCAGTCGTCTGATCATGAAGAAGCCTCAGAACCTTGATATATTTTTCAGGACATCCAAAACTGGCCAGTACTTTGCACAAGGCCTCATGATTGATTGAGTCAAAGACCTTAGTAATGTCCATAAAGGCCATATACAGGTCCTGAAGTTGTTCCTGATACTTTTCTTGGACCTGGTGGCCAACAAAGATCATATAATTTGCCCTGCAAAATGATCTTAAATCACAATGAGACTACTGCAGGACTTCCTCAGAGCAAGAGGTAGAAAACAGTTCAGGAGGATGCAGATGAGTATTTCCTTTCTAGAGAAAAGTAGAATTCCTTGATAGTTCCTGCACACAGACTTGTCTCTTTCTTAAAGACAGTAATGGTGCTTGGCATTTCCCAGGACCCCAGGGATCTATCTTTTTGTTGTTCCAATTTCAAAGAATAAGTTTGTGGAGTCTCAATACCTGTCCATCATCCCAAGGATGAATCATCACCCTAATTCTGTTCTCCATTTTTTTTACCATAAACCTTGTTCTCATTAAGGACCGCCTTCCTTCCAGAATTAACACTGAATACCAAATGGATGGAGGGCTCTTCAAGCTGGGATATTTTCACTCAAAGACTAAAGTATTTAAAATAACCATACTTGATTGCTGATGACTGCCATCTTTGCACACACTGAGGAAAACCTCCAGATTGCACTGGATCTCTTAGCAGAAGTTTACTAAACTTTGGGCCTCTCTCTCAACATTGAGAAGACCAAAGTCTGCTCCAGACCATGAACATGATCCCCTTTCTCAAATTATCATCAAAGGAAAGACCTTGGAGATAGTTGAGCAATTCCCTTATCTCTGTAGCCATCTCTCTCAGACAGTGAACATTGATAAGAAGCTTCAGCACAGGATCTGGCGTGAAAGCACTTCCTTCGGGAAATTGCTTCGCTGTGTTTTTATTGATTGTGATCTCCAGAAAGACACCAAGATCTAAGTCAACAGTGTAGTTGTCAAACCCACTCTCTACAAATGTGAAACATGGATGATTTACAGTTGTCATTTCAAGAGCCTGAAGAGGTGTTGCCAACAATGCCCATGGAAAATATTCCACATCAAATGGGAAGATCATCACACAAACACTAGGATCCTTGCTGAAGCCAATGTTACCAGCATTGTGTTGTTTATTCTCAAGCACCAACTTTGCTGGACCAGACATTGTGTGCAGGCATCCAACTCTTGACTCCCAAAACAAGTGCTCTGCTCCAGCTTAGTTGTGGTTTGAGATTTTGCAACAGCCAAAGGAAACACTACAAGGACGCACTGAAGGCATACCTCAAGAAAACGGATGGCAACATCAAGCGTTGGGAGGGGTTGGCTGTTAACAGACTCCAATGGTGCTACAACCTCAACCAAGCAGCAGCCCAATTAAAGGTAAAGAAACAGAGAAGAGAGAACAAAGGAAGGAAAAAAAAAATAAATCCCATCCAGGGGCTTACTTTCCGCTTGAGAAGTATCTGTAATTCCTGCAGACAGATCTGTAGCTCAAGGATTGGTTTCTTACGTTACCTCAGAACTCATGAATGAGCTGTGGTAGAGATCATGCTTGAACAGAGGGATTGCCACCACCAGCGATTATATTTATAAATACAGGGTCCAACATAATATTTATACTGCAGTAGTAGTGAGCACATTCCACATCTCTCCCCTACTTCTCTCCCCTTTTTTTTTCAGAAAACCAAAGTAAAACATTGCAGCATGAAGTGTATGGATTACAGTAATACTGTGGCTTGTAATCTAACCATCCCATACCATTTCCGTAGTCTTTTACTTAAACATATTCTTTTTTCTGGGCATAAAAATACATCTGAAATATTGAAGATAGTTATTGTGACCATTAAAAAAAGGATATGAATGGAATTAGACATGTCACCCCTGGGGTTATGTATTCCCAGATTGACATAGATTTACTGCACACTATGGGCATGTGGCACTTCACTTCAGTAAACAGAAGTTCTAAACAGGAAGTCATCCATAAGCCATAGAGAGAGCCATATCAAGCATTCTTTGCCAGATAAAACTAAAACCCAGCCCCTAACACCTCTTAGACTTTGGGTCTCAGTTGTGAGGTTTATCTTTATTAAATATTAGTAATAGTAATAAATATATACCCAATATTTTTGTATGTTTGACTTAATTTAAAAAACAAATAAATATATTTCCCAGCATATAAAGCAGTCAATGTTAACAACACACAGATATACTCAAGGAAAGGGGACAAAGTATTTTTTAGAAATTAAATCAGGTGCTGAAATGTTTAGTTCTTCCAAGTTTTTCAAGAGATCAGAGACACCAAATAGCACAAACAATGCAGGCTGAACCAGAATGTGCATCACCATAATGTTGCATAGTAACAAGATGATGGATGTTACTGTAGAGTGTGTTATACTCAGCTACAGCTGGTAAGAGCTGGGACTTTAAAGGATTCTTGTTCTGTTGTAATATGCAACTCTCCTGAAGTCTAAACAATTCACAGATTAAATATTGTTGGAATTCTGTTTAGTAAAAGCAAAAAGAGAATTTCTGAGGATGACAAAATACAGTATTTTCAGAGTAAAATTTTTCTATTTTCCATTTTGAAAATGTAGTTTCATTTTTTATTTTGTATTACAACGCATCATATGTGTACAGGTATACCTATATAAAGCATATTATAATGTATAATATAATGAAAGATTTTTTTAAAAATCAAAACAAAATGATCCAAACTGAAAAAACCCAAATGTCCTTCAAAAGAATGTCAACCTTTTCAGTTTTCTCTCAAACTCAGGATTAAACCAGATTTGGAAATCTTAAAATCTCTTGTAAAATGCACTTTCCATCATTTGACAGTACTATGTGTTATGTAGATATTTAAGCACTAATATAAAATTCTGTTAAGAAGTGAAAATGGAAGCAAATGTAAACAAGGTGGTGGGGAGAACAGTGTATCTTGACTACTGTACATTATAAATTATTGGTGGCGAGTATCCTCTGGAAAGGTATTATCAGCATTCTCTGTGTTTGTGCCAAACCAGATATCAGTTGCTAAAGGGGTACTGTATATGATTAGACAGACACAGTTACATTAAAAGGCCATTAGATTGCAAAGTCAACACCTCAAGATGAGGAAACACCAGGACTAGGGCTGCCTATGCAACCTTTGGATCATGATACCATTGTGAATGACATGATTGCATGCTATTTTTCCCCACAGGGACCCCTGACTCACTAAACAAGATAGGCAGTTCTCACTCAATAAGAAGCTATTCAATATTTCATCCTCATTGTGCAAACCATGGTCCAAGGCTTTATTTAGTACAAGGTCTGAATATAGAACTATTAATTCCTTCTGGGCTTTTCTATGGCTCTAATCACTATAGTCTCTAAGTGCTTCACACATGCATAATGAATTTATTTGAACAACAGCTCTGCAAGGTAAGGAGGTATTATTATTTCCATTTTGCTGATGGAGAACTGAAAGGCATGGACTTAGTATCAAAGGTGGATACTACTAGAACCTGATTTTTTTTAGAGTCCTTAGCTTTTTATCACATCCTAAATGTTCAAAACACAATTTTTATTTAATTCAGTTGTGGGTGTGAGTGCTCAGACTCCAAGGGTTTAATCCTATTTCATCTTTACATGCCTAACTGGCACTTATGTCACCATGGGACTGCCATTTATTCACAGTTTGGATTCTATCTCTACCTGTGCTGGAATAGAATCACCCAGATACATGCGTATTTCTGTCTCACAAGGCAGAAAATATCCTACGGCTTTTTATCCAATGAATATTCGATGCTGGATTAGGTGCAGCATTTTGGAAGACCTTAGGGACTTGGGCGGAAGTCGCGCGGAATTTTAAACGGCCAGCAAGCCAATTACTAGCCGCCACGTGTGAATAATTTAGCACTGGCCAATAGTGGGGCACAAATTTACATTCGAATAGCGGGAACTCTTTGCACTGTGCATTTCTGTGCTGCAAAGAAGAAATGCATCCTGCAAAGGAAACTGCAAATTGGCGGGAACTCTCTCCTACACGCGGGTTCTCAATTGCAGCAGAACACTCTGCCGTGCAAAGGAGCTTTCATGTGACCAGAAAATTCCATAGTGCCGAGGCACCAAAATCACTGGGTCGTGACAATACTAACGCCTCTGTGAAATCCCATGAAATACAAACTTTCATTTTTACCCAGGAGAACTTTTACAATCTGTTCTCCGATTGCCTGATGAACAAATTAAAGATTTTTTTTTGCAAAAATCTTGCTGGTCTAATAAAAGATATCACCTCTACCATGAGCCCTGATTACTGTTTCACATAATTCTTTTTCTGTGGCCATGTTTTTATTCATTTCTGACACATTTTTGTCAGAATCTTTTGCAATTTTTGAATGTTGTGCAAGTCAACACTTTATAAGCTCTAAAATTATATGTAATGTGTGGGCATAAAGTAAGTGGAAATACCTTAAAATATTCTTATACCATCTACTCCTTAGCATATTAGTATATAGATAATGGAGGCTGTTTTGGTACAGTTCTCCAACCAGCAGCCATTAACCCACTGATGTTTCTTAGCCATGCTTTCCCTTTTGTTGCTTTTATATTTATGACCCCATTTCAGGAGACAAATGGATCTGACTCCAGTTTGCTACAAAGAATGGTTGCAGTCGTCTGATCATGAAGAAGCCTCAGAACCTTGATATATTTTTCAGGACATCCAAAACTGGCCAGTACTTTGCACAAGGCCTCATGATTGATTGAGTCAAAGACCTTAGTAATGTCCATAAAGGCCATATACAGGTCCTGAAGTTGTTCCTGATACTTTTCTTGGACCTGGTGGCCAACAAAGATCATATAATTTGCCCTGCAAAATGATCTTAAATCACAATGAGACTACTGCAGGACTTCCTCAGAGCAAGAGGTAGAAAACAGTTCAGGAGGATGCAGATGAGTATTTCCTTTCTAGAGAAAAGTAGAATTCCTTGATAGTTCCTGCACACAGACTTGTCTCTTTCTTAAAGACAGTAATGGTGCTTGGCATTTCCCAGGACCCCAGGGATCTATCTTTTTGTTGTTCCAATTTCAAAGAATAAGTTTGTGGAGTCTCAATACCTGTCCATCATCCCAAGGATGAATCATCACCCTAATTCTGTTCTCCATTTTTTTTACCATAAACCTTGTTCTCATTAAGGACCGCCTTCCTTCCAGAATTAACACTGAATACCAAATGGATGGAGGGCTCTTCAAGCTGGGATATTTTCACTCAAAGACTAAAGTATTTAAAATAACCATACTTGATTGCTGATGACTGCCATCTTTGCACACACTGAGGAAAACCTCCAGATTGCACTGGATCTCTTAGCAGAAGTTTACTAAACTTTGGGCCTCTCTCTCAACATTGAGAAGACCAAAGTCTGCTCCAGACCATGAACATGATCCCCTTTCTCAAATTATCATCAAAGGAAAGACCTTGGAGATAGTTGAGCAATTCCCTTATCTCTGTAGCCATCTCTCTCAGACAGTGAACATTGATAAGAAGCTTCAGCACAGGATCTGGCGTGAAAGCACTTCCTTCGGGAAATTGCTTCGCTGTGTTTTTATTGATTGTGATCTCCAGAAAGACACCAAGATCTAAGTCAACAGTGTAGTTGTCAAACCCACTCTCTACAAATGTGAAACATGGATGATTTACAGTTGTCATTTCAAGAGCCTGAAGAGGTGTTGCCAACAATGCCCATGGAAAATATTCCACATCAAATGGGAAGATCATCACACAAACACTAGGATCCTTGCTGAAGCCAATGTTACCAGCATTGTGTTGTTTATTCTCAAGCACCAACTTTGCTGGACCAGACATTGTGTGCAGGCATCCAACTCTTGACTCCCAAAACAAGTGCTCTGCTCCAGCTTAGTTGTGGTTTGAGATTTTGCAACAGCCAAAGGAAACACTACAAGGACGCACTGAAGGCATACCTCAAGAAAACGGATGGCAACATCAAGCGTTGGGAGGGGTTGGCTGTTAACAGACTCCAATGGTGCTACAACCTCAACCAAGCAGCAGCCCAATTAAAGGTAAAGAAACAGAGAAGAGAGAACAAAGGAAGGAAAAAAAAAATAAATCCCATCCAGGGGCTTACTTTCCGCTTGAGAAGTATCTGTAATTCCTGCAGACAGATCTGTAGCTCAAGGATTGGTTTCTTACGTTACCTCAGAACTCATGAATGAGCTGTGGTAGAGATCATGCTTGAACAGAGGGATTGCCACCACCAGCGATTATATTTATAAATACAGGGTCCAACATAATATTTATACTGCAGTAGTAGTGAGCACATTCCACATCTCTCCCCTACTTCTCTCCCCTTTTTTTTTCAGAAAACCAAAGTAAAACATTGCAGCATGAAGTGTATGGATTACAGTAATACTGTGGCTTGTAATCTAACCATCCCATACCATTTCCGTAGTCTTTTACTTAAACATATTCTTTTTTCTGGGCATAAAAATACATCTGAAATATTGAAGATAGTTATTGTGACCATTAAAAAAAGGATATGAATGGAATTAGACATGTCACCCCTGGGGTTATGTATTCCCAGATTGACATAGATTTACTGCACACTATGGGCATGTGGCACTTCACTTCAGTAAACAGAAGTTCTAAACAGGAAGTCATCCATAAGCCATAGAGAGAGCCATATCAAGCATTCTTTGCCAGATAAAACTAAAACCCAGCCCCTAACACCTCTTAGACTTTGGGTCTCAGTTGTGAGGTTTATCTTTATTAAATATTAGTAATAGTAATAAATATATACCCAATATTTTTGTATGTTTGACTTAATTTAAAAAACAAATAAATATATTTCCCAGCATATAAAGCAGTCAATGTTAACAACACACAGATATACTCAAGGAAAGGGGACAAAGTATTTTTTAGAAATTAAATCAGGTGCTGAAATGTTTAGTTCTTCCAAGTTTTTCAAGAGATCAGAGACACCAAATAGCACAAACAATGCAGGCTGAACCAGAATGTGCATCACCATAATGTTGCATAGTAACAAGATGATGGATGTTACTGTAGAGTGTGTTATACTCAGCTACAGCTGGTAAGAGCTGGGACTTTAAAGGATTCTTGTTCTGTTGTAATATGCAACTCTCCTGAAGTCTAAACAATTCACAGATTAAATATTGTTGGAATTCTGTTTAGTAAAAGCAAAAAGAGAATTTCTGAGGATGACAAAATACAGTATTTTCAGAGTAAAATTTTTCTATTTTCCATTTTGAAAATGTAGTTTCATTTTTTATTTTGTATTACAACGCATCATATGTGTACAGGTATACCTATATAAAGCATATTATAATGTATAATATAATGAAAGATTTTTTTAAAAATCAAAACAAAATGATCCAAACTGAAAAAACCCAAATGTCCTTCAAAAGAATGTCAACCTTTTCAGTTTTCTCTCAAACTCAGGATTAAACCAGATTTGGAAATCTTAAAATCTCTTGTAAAATGCACTTTCCATCATTTGACAGTACTATGTGTTATGTAGATATTTAAGCACTAATATAAAATTCTGTTAAGAAGTGAAAATGGAAGCAAATGTAAACAAGGTGGTGGGGAGAACAGTGTATCTTGACTACTGTACATTATAAATTATTGGTGGCGAGTATCCTCTGGAAAGGTATTATCAGCATTCTCTGTGTTTGTGCCAAACCAGATATCAGTTGCTAAAGGGGTACTGTATATGATTAGACAGACACAGTTACATTAAAAGGCCATTAGATTGCAAAGTCAACACCTCAAGATGAGGAAACACCAGGACTAGGGCTGCCTATGCAACCTTTGGATCATGATACCATTGTGAATGACATGATTGCATGCTATTTTTCCCCACAGGGACCCCTGACTCACTAAACAAGATAGGCAGTTCTCACTCAATAAGAAGCTATTCAATATTTCATCCTCATTGTGCAAACCATGGTCCAAGGCTTTATTTAGTACAAGGTCTGAATATAGAACTATTAATTCCTTCTGGGCTTTTCTATGGCTCTAATCACTATAGTCTCTAAGTGCTTCACACATGCATAATGAATTTATTTGAACAACAGCTCTGCAAGGTAAGGAGGTATTATTATTTCCATTTTGCTGATGGAGAACTGAAAGGCATGGACTTAGTATCAAAGGTGGATACTACTAGAACCTGATTTTTTTTAGAGTCCTTAGCTTTTTATCACATCCTAAATGTTCAAAACACAATTTTTATTTAATTCAGTTGTGGGTGTGAGTGCTCAGACTCCAAGGGTTTAATCCTATTTCATCTTTACATGCCTAACTGGCACTTATGTCACCATGGGACTGCCATTTATTCACAGTTTGGATTCTATCTCTACCTGTGCTGGAATAGAATCACCCAGATACATGCGTATTTCTGTCTCACAAGGCAGAAAATATCCTACGGCTTTTTATCCAATGAATATTCGATGCTGGATTAGGTGCAGCATTTTGGAAGACCTTAGGTCCCTAAATCCAAAACAGCAATATAGAAAATCCCCAACTCGGTGGCTGCCTACCTAAACTACTTAGATACCTCCTTGGAAATTCCCTATGCACATAACCAGCCTTATCAGCTACCTACTACACCTCTGAGTCTTTTCCTAAAACATTTTCTCAAGCCTTCTGTCTCTCAGTGAAGCTGTTTGGACAGTGAATGTGAGAGCTCATAAAGGATGCCATCAGTTTTCTGTCCATGGCTTCCAGACTGGAATGATTTTAGTAATCTAAAATATAAAATATCATGCACATATCCAATTGCTTATTGCCAGTTTTGTTTCTGAATTTATTTTGGTCCTCAAGACAGATTTCAAGCTATTTTGGTCTTTCTCTGTTTTTCAATATGTTTGATCTGTAAAATTTGGTTCAATCCCAAACATGTACATTTTCTCTATGTCCACTTCTTTAATTTTGTTTGTATTCATGAGTTTCAAGTTGGCTTGCCTGACCATGTTTCTGTTCAATCTCTGGCAGGACATACCTGTCTAAACCTAAGATCCTGCAGACAGAGGGGGAAAAAAGACATCATAATTTCCATCATATTTGAATGGGAAGTATGCATTATGAGGTTGTCCATAGGAAATAGAAACAACATTTGGGCTACGGTCCCTCCATTGCATAACCAAAGCAGAGTTCCACAGGATCCAGACGGGTGAGTTCAGCATCAGGATTTCTCCTTGAAAGATCCCTCTGCAGATCAGGATCAGCTCCATATGATACTTTTGACCATGCGTACCAGGTCTCCATCCATGTCAAATACTTGAACAAGTAGTTAGAAATCTGATCTGCTCCTGAATTGTCATCATCAGCTAAGTACATATGTTCAAAAAGCCCAAGGAGGAAGCGCTCTAAGAATCACGCTTTCCTCAAAGTACTCTAGGTTAAGTCTGGAGTGAACAGAACAGACATTCATTGTCTGGGTGGAATGGGGAAGGGCTCAGAGCCTGCCTGCACTGGCTAAGACCAGTAGGATGGGGTGCTCCTGCATGCCTCCCAGGAGGCTGCCAGGTGGCCACCCTTGATTGGACAGCACAGCCTAACTCCCCAGCCCCATTCCCCTGCCAGCTGGCTGTTGTCAGCATCAGTGCTGAGAGGATGATGGGGGTGGAATGGAACTTCCCTGCCACACGGCCCCCCAGCTTGCTCACTCAGGTCTTGCAGCAGGGGGGGCTCCATTCCCCTCCCTGCCTGGACCTCCTGACAACTGCAGCTCAAAACTGCCCAGCTTTTTGCTGCACCAGGAACTAGGTCGGAGTGGGTGGAGGAACACAGCCTCCCTGCCACATGGACCCAGCCCATCTCCTTCCCCCCAGTCAGCTAGCTAAGGGGGGATCCATGCAGAAGGAGGCCTCCATTCCCAATAGCCCTAGTCTCCTGATGGCTGCAGCATGGCTTTTCTCTGTTCCAGGAACTAGGGGCGGGCAGGTAGGGAACAGAACCCCCCTGCCACGTAGTGCCACTCCCCCTTGTCTCCATCGCAGCTTGCTGGGTCAAGTTTTAGGAGGGCCAGGCTGGGTCTGTGTGTGTGTGGGGGGGGGGGGAACCTTCAATTATACCACCCATCAGCTCCCAGTTCCCAGTGCGGCAAAAAGGTGCATGCAGGTCCAAGCTCCAGCCATCAGGAGGCTGAGATGGTTGGGGAATGGAGCTCCCCTGCCATACTTACCCAGCCTAGCCCCTCCAGAACCTGAGCCAACAAGCTAGGGGGAGCTCTGTGGCAGGGGGGCTCCATTCACCCTCCCCCTCATCCGCCCCAGTCTTTTGACAGCTTCAGCTTGGAGCTGCACACGGCTTTTCGCTGTGCCAGGAACTAGGGGCAAGTGGGCAGAGGAAAGGAGCCTCTCTGCTGCATGGGCCCTCCCCCAGGTTGCTCACTTAGGTCTTGGGGAGGGCCAGGCTGGGTCAGGTCCATGTGGCAGGTGCGCTCTGGTCCCCCACCTGCCCCCAGTTCCTGGAGTAGCGAAAAGCCCCGCACAGCTCCAAGCTGCAGCTATCAGGAAGCTGTGGGGGAGAGGAACAGAGCCGCTCTGCCACATGAACCTGCCTCCCCTGACCCAAGCAAGGAAGCTGAGGGAAGGTTTACAGCAGGAGGGATTCATTTCTCTCCCCTGCCTAGCTGCACAGGGAGAAGACAGAGCCTTTTCTGTCTCCTCTCTGTGACAGCCCAGGAGTAGGACTGGGCTGGTGCTTACCTGCAGCAGATTAGCACCGGCCAAGGCAAGCACACCACTCTGCAAGGGGCCCCTGGTATGGCAACCTACCTTGACTTGTGATGGGATGTGGTACAGATGTTCGATAAACTGGTCTAACCTAAAGCATTTTAGTCTGATACCACATCCATCCAGGGTTACCTTAGAGCAGGATCATTCATTTTAAAAGTACTCTATGAGCCAAGAATGTCTGTTCGGTTATGACTGTAGAGCACTTTCTGCGTGATTAACATGCAATAAGTGTAATGTCTGTACCTAGCCATCATTACTAAATATATCAGTGCGGGTGAGGGGAAAGAAGAACACCACAGTGAAGACCAGCAATAAGAACTATTTCCCTTTAATTATAGCATGATATGCTGCTAAATAGCAATTCATCTACAATTTATAGGTTTGTCAAAGCAAGCAGTAGGATAACTGTCCTCATTGGTCCGCTGATCCTGCTGCAGGTAAATGTTTCTCTTTATTTTCTGTTTTTGCTTTCTTTTCCTTGGGGGCTCCCATCCCGGGGGTCCCCATTTGTACTTTGGGGTCCTCTTTCCTGCTCTTCCCCGTGACAGCTAAGAATCCACATCCTGTTGGCCAGATCTGGCCCCCCAAACAACTCCATCCAGCCTGTGAAGCCCAGACATCAGCAGCAATTTAGGAACAAGGAATGCGGCAACCAGGTCAGAAACATGGCAGCAACAATTCAGTGGTGACAGAGAATGGTATGTCAGCAGCAATTTGGAGGTGATTTGGAGGCATCTAGGTTGCAAGTAGCAGCCTGTCTTTGGAACAACCTTCACTTACTTGGCCCACTGCTCCTACAAGTTTACCAACACTGCTAAAGGCAGTCACAGTAACAACAAATGCAACAGAGGTAATCACTCTCACAGTGAACTGATAGTCAACTCTTTAAACTGGCGAAATAGTGCTGGAATTCTCACTTTCCACAACATTAAAATGTTCATTTTGTGTTTGATTGCTGCAAAGTGTACCTCCTTCCCTTCCACTTATTAAGAACCATTAGTTCCTGTTATTGTTTCCTCTATATGCCCCTCCTAAAGCAATGATACATGATTCCCTAAATATAATTTCCCATCTCGAAAAAATACTGAAGATGTTAGTATATGTACCAACTATTAGCAGGAAAGACAGCGGATCCAAATGACCCCTGAATTCCTGAGACCTTCTCATGAACTGGCTAAATTGTCACACATTATTTTTGTTTTATAAAGGGATCTGATTAAAGTTCACAGAAAATTTACTTTAAATTATTATGTAGGCAGAAACTTCTGCATCTCACCATATATTACTTACCAAACATCCTGAGATCTTCCCAGTTTCCTCAAACCTGACTCCTTCCTCACAATTCTTCTTTTATCTTCTCCAAATCCATTGCTATGTTATTCTGATCCTCCAATAACAAACAACCTCTTCCAAAATCTTTTTTTAATCATAAACTTTCCCAGATCCTACATGAAACACTAAACTAAGTCAGTTAGCAGCTCTGATACTTTCTACTGGGCTCCAGCCAGGTGTTTTATCCAAAATGCTTTGGAAATCCTCTAAACAAGTAATGCTCCACATTGTTCCATGCCTTCAACCCAGCAGGATATCCTAGCAAGTTATTTCCCCTACAAGAAAAAAAAGTATGGTCTTGTGGTTAAGGCATCAGACTTGGACTCAGGAGAGAACTGGATTATTGACTGTAATGTATAGAAACAGGGCAGTGATCTACATGTATTTGCCTAGTCCTACATAGTATTTCATAGACATTAGGGCTGGAAGGGACCTCGGAATATCATCGAGTCCAGCCCCCTGCCCAAAGGGCAGGAAGTCGGCTGGGGTCATAGGATCCCAGCAAGATAAGCATCCAGTTTGCTCTTGAAGGTGTTCAATGAAGGTGCTTGAACCACCTCCGGTGGCAGGCTCTTCCAGACCTTGGGGGCTCGGACAGTGAAGAAATTCTTCCTTATGTCCAGCCTGAAACGGTCTTGTAGTAGTTTATGACCATTCGACCTAGTCGTCATCCCTTGGGGCACTCTGGTGAACAAACGTTCCCCCAGATGCTGGTGGTCACCCCTGATAAACTTATAGGTGGCCATCAGATCACCCCTGAGCCTGCGCTTTTCCAGGCTAAAGAGCCCCAGGGCTCTCAGCCTGTCATCATAGGGTCTGCTTCCCTGACCTCTGATCATGTGCGTGGCTCTTCTCTGGACTCTCTCAAGCTTCTCCACATCCTTTTTGAATTGTGGAGCCCAAAACTGGATGCAGTACTCCAGCTGCGGCCTCACCAATGCTGAGTACAAGGGGAGAATGACGTCCTGGGACTTGCTTGAGAAGCATCTATGGATGCAAGCCAGCATTTTGGTCGCTTTACTAGCTGCAGCATCGCACTGCAGGCTCATGTTCATCTTGTGGTCAATGATGACCCCCAAGTCTCTTTCTTCAGTAGTGCTAGCCAACATAGCACTGCCGAGCCTATAAGGATGCTGCAGGTTTTTTTTCCCCAGGTGGAGAACCTTGCATTTATCGGCGTTGAACACCATCAGATTCTCATCCGCCCACTTGCTGAGCCTGTCCAGGTCAGCCTGGATCCCCTGCCTGTCTTCTGGTGTGGATACTTTTCCCCAAAGTTTGGTGTCATCGGCGAACTTGGCCAGTCCGCTTCTGACTCCAGTGTCCACATCATTAATGAAGATGTTGAACAGTATGGGTCCAAGGACAGAGCCTTGGGGGACCCCACTGGTCACAGGACACCACGATGAGTGACTTCCATCAATTACTACCCTCTGGGTCTGACCATGGAGCCAATTTTCCAACCAGTGGATCATGGAGGACCCAAGGCGACAATTGGTCAGTTTCTCCAAGAGGTGATCATGGGAAACCAGATCGAAGACTTTTTTGAAGTCAAGATATATGACATCAATCTCTTCTCCTTGTCCAGGTGATAGGTCACCTGGTCGTAGAAGGAAATGAAATTGGTCAAGCAAGACCTACCCGCAACAAACCCGTGCTGGCTATCCCTTAAGATGTTGGCGTCGGCCAGTCCATTAAGGATGGCCTCTTTAATAAACTTTTCTAAGATCTTCCCTAGGATAGAAGTCAGGCTGATGGGCCTATAGTTAGCCGGATCCAGTTTCCTCCCTTTCTTGAAGATAGGCACCACATTGGCCTTCTTCCAGTCTTCAGGCACTACAGCAGAGCGCCAAGAGTTTTCAAAGATCCGTGCTAGAGGCTGGGCTATGATGCTCGAGAGTTCCTTGAGTACCCTGGGGTGAAGATTGTCAGGACCAGCTGACTTGAAGGTATCCAGCTTCTCAAGATGTTCCTTCACGAAGTCAGCATCAATGGAGGGCAGGGGATCACCCTCACCCGGACTTCCCTGTCCCGTAGCGGGCATGGGCGTCCCATGGGACTGATGAAAGACCGTCGCAAAGTACCTATTTAATAGGTTGGCTGTTCATTAACCAGTTATGTGGAGTGGACCTTACCTTGTACGAGTTGTTGCTCCATATTACATTTCTTGTGTAAAAGGCAACAGACACACCATTGCCCTTGGACAAGTTCCTTAGAGCTGATGGCTATAAAATGATATTTAGAAATTTGCTCTTAGAAATTGGCTTGTATGTAGAGTAAATATGTATTAGAACAATGGTTTTGGGGAACAGCAAGGGTTAATTGGTTTCTAAAAGCCTGTTTGTGACAAAGTTTCCTTCAAGACCCACTGTGTCTGAAGCCAGCAGACAAACAGGCTGGGAAATTGAAGACATGCAACACACTGTTCCCTGAAAACCCATAACAGAGATAATATTGGCTAGGTCACAGTAACCAACTGCAGAGCTCCTGGAATTCCCAGTTTTTGTGTACGGACCAAATTAGGAGCCAGGGCATACCCAAATTAAGACACCGGTAAATGACCAATTAAGATGTGTTCATGTGATGGGTTTGTTGGAACAAAGGAATATGATGAGAGGTTAGACCATGATGACCACAGGGAAACCAATCAAGGGTACTCAGAAATGAAGTTATCAGAGGAGGAAAAGAATACAAAAGGAGGGATTTCAGAGCACCAAAAGGTCCTGAAGGGGGGATCCCAAGGCCACCATGGACAGAGGACAAAAATTAGGAGCCATCAGACCTTCTCACCCACTCTGTTGAAGGGGTGGGCCTCAGAACCTCAACCTCCATCCTGTTGCCATCTGACATTCAAGAAAGAACCACAGGGTGAAGCTCGCATACTGGCCAGATGTACCTTCCCTCTGTAACAGCCCTAGGACTGGTAAATATAGAATCGGGGGACTTACTTTGTTTGCCTTACTTGCATTATTCTTATCTGTTATCACTGTGTCTCAATAAAATTGACCTATTATCAAATGAAATAAATCATGGACAATCTGAGGGTTTAGGTTTGCCCAGAATAAGATATCTGGGTCATAAATCCAGTGCCAACAGGAACCAGGCCCCATAAGGGATGTAAGTGCTACAAGTTAGGCATTGCAACACCTATATTTTAAGGTATCTGAGCCCCAAAGTATAATCCAAAACCCTTACTTAGAGGCCTAGGCCTACTACAGTTTGCATAGGAAGATTTAGACTCTTCAAGAAGGACAATCCAAAATAGCTGCATACTAGACAGGGAGATGTGTAGAGTCACCCAACCAGAAACACTTAGCACAGAGGTAGACCCAGACCCAGCACAGAGGCTTGGGAGCCTCTGTTCAGCAGCTATAGATCAGGAACCTCCATTCACTAGGGATGCAGAGCCCAGGCTCTTCACCTGATTATACCTCTGTAAAGCTTTTCGTTCAAAAAACTAATTCAGTCTTACTGTTTTTTCTTCTTTTAAAACATACCCACAAGAGGAGGAGTTTCCCACAGATTAAGGCATTCAACTGGGAAGCAGGAATCCTAGGTTCTGGTCCTTGGAACAATTTCTATTATTCAATGACTGTCTAATATAAAATGCATTAACAGTTTCTGAGGCGTAACACTTAAGCCTCTGCAAAATAAATTGTAATTAAATCTCAGGTTTCAAGGCTGTTACCTGGAGCAATCTGGAAGGAATTTTTTTCTGATGCAACATTGGCCAAATACACTTTGTTTTTGTTAAACTTTCCTATTAACCATCAGAGAAAGAAAAGCACCAGAGTAGTACTCTGATTTACTCAGCAATTCATCTTCCCTCAAAGCATGGCTTCCAAAGCTTGCCCACATACTCATAGTCAAACTGATCACTAGTTTTAAGGTTTGGGAAAGAATTTTCCCTAACATTGTTAGGAAAAAGTTAGAGATGTGTGTGGGTCAGCAGGGAAGAGAAAATAATTCTGCAGTGGGGTGTAGTTCTCTGATGGGGGAGGTAATATGAGATTTAGCTGCACGCTTACAAATCAGTTTTATGATGTAGTCGCTAAATATAGGATACCACACTATGCTTAACACAGGACACTTGCTTCATTCAGTGCAAAGGATAGACTTGTTATAAGGTTATATGGGTGGGTATTAAAAGTAGTATCTTCCATGTTGCAAAAGTTGCAGGTTATACAATGAATGAGGCAGAAGCTTGCAGGAAGAAAAAGCATGGTCTTACATGGCTTAAACAGTTGAATGCTACTACAAGGGATTGTATTTCTTCCTTCTCTCTGCCATAGTCTTAACTGAATACATTAACCACTGAGTTACAGAATCCCATTCTGGCTTCCTTGCTCTCCTGATCCTCCCATTAAATTTACATTCATTTCTACACAGAGACCCAGCTGCAGCAGGGAAAGCAGAGAGTGTTGCTTTCCCTCACACTAGCTTAGCCTTTAGAGGGGTGGTTAAGGCATTCTCCTGGGACTTGCAAGACATGTTTTGTAGGGGTGTGTGAAATTTTGATGGGCGTTTCATTTCAGAGTTGTTTTGACATGTTTGTAAGGGAAGAGAAAAGACACCAGTGGCAGAGAGCAAGTCACCAAGGCTGGAAGGGTGTTTGCAAGCAGCCATCCCATCACCGAAGCTACACAGAACCACACAGGGATCCTTCTTCTCCTGGTGTTTCCATAGGGGAGAAGGAAGGAACATGAGCTCTGCCATAAAGAGAGACCCAGAGCAGACAAAGGGTGAACAAGCAGAACCGGAAGTTCCTGAATCCAACAGAGTGAGAGCAGGAACAACTGAGAGCATTGAGGAGGCTGCAAGGAAGGCTCTTCAGAAAGTCAGCTCTAGTGAGAAAACCGAGAGGGAAGAAACCAAGGAAAGCAGCTTTCAGGTGACCTGAAGCCTCAGCATGGCAGCCTGGCAAAGAGGACTGAGAAAGAGGTACCAGAAAGACCTGAATCGAAGGACAGAACTAAGTTAACTTTTTTTCTCCACCTGGGAAAAGGGGAAGAATCCTCCTAGACCCAGAGTGATAGTGAAGAGTAACTATCTGCACATAAGCCGGGAGGCTGTGTAAACTCGAGTCAGTTCATTTTCTAAAGCCCTGGTGGGGGCTAACCAGGACTAAGTTGGTGGTGACTTATTTGAACCAGAGACACAGGAAGACCTCTGGCAGATTATATGGACTATAAGTTAACACCTGGTGGAACAGGAGAGGGTACAGGGGTTGGTGGAGCCCTCACTATACTAAGGCGGACATAAGGACCAATTGTGAAAGAAGCTACACTCCCAGACATTTCTTCTTTTCTCCCTTATCAGCAAGTCGTGGAGGTCAAAAGTGTGGGTGTGCAGAATATTGTATCAAGAAGGCTCTTGGCAGTATTAAGCCAACCGGCTGAAGAGCAACGACTGCCTTAGTAAAAGAAAAAAAAAAAAGGAAAACCTTACAGAGAAGGTAATAACCATCCGAGACTAATTGATTACCTAAATTGAGGTGAGACTGACATCAATTACACTTTAACGTTCATCAGGAACAGACAAGAGTTCCAAGCTCGAAACAGCAAAATTGAAATGAAACAAAAGGCTTTGAAACAGTTTCAAATTGAAACAAGGGCACTCGATACATTTTGAAAGTTTTGAAACATTTTGAATTTTGAAGCAAGGCTTGCAATGAAACAAAAGGCTTTGAAACAGTTTCAAATTGAAACAAGGGCACTCGATACATTTTGAAAGTTTTGAAACATTTTGAATTTTGAAGCAAGGCTTGCTGCAGCTAAACAAAAACTAAGAAGAGGGAGGGTGAAGTGGGGGGAAGTACTGCTCTCTGATATTGACATCTAGCTCCCTGTTCAATTTCCCAGCTTTCAGATCATTTCCCCAGCTCTTCCCAGGGGGCACAGGCTCCCAATTTGCACACGGGATTTCAGCAGGCTGCTGAAACCCAGCATGCAGATCCAGGGGCCCGTGCCCCCCCCCCCCCCCCCCCGTCAAGAAGAGCTGGGGAAGTGATTAGAGAGTTGGGGGAAGCAATCAGAGAGCTGGGGAATTGAACAGAGGGCTGGGGAATTGAATCAGGAGCTGAGGGAATGTTCAGGTCCCTGAACCCAGTTCCTGGTTTGATACCCCAGCTCCCCAATCTTTCCCCCAGCTCTCTGATTGCTTCCCCCAGCTCTTCCCAGGGGGTGTGGGCCCCCTTATGAAGTGCAATGACAGCAGGCTGCCACTGCCGGCTGGGACTGGTGCTGAGTGCAGCTCGTGCCAAGTGCTGGGAAGCCTGGTGCTGCCACTGGCTCCAGCCAGCAGCATGCTGTCATCCCACATGAAGATCCAGAGGCCCACACACCTCCCCCGGGAGGAGTCTGGCACAACCCTGCACCCCTCCTGGGTGGTGCAGGTGCCCATATCTGTGCACAGGATGATTGCATGCTGCCACTGCTGGCTGGAGCCAGTGGCAAAAACAGGCTTCCCTGCACTTGGCACAGGCTGCTCCCACCGCCTCTCCCAGCTGGCAGCAGCAGCCTGGTGTCATCCCACGCACAGATCTGGGGGCCTGTGCCCCCCAGGAGGAATCTGGCACAGCCCCACAGCCCTCCTAGGGGGCCTGAGTGCCCAAATCTGCATTAAAGGATGACAGCAGGATGCTGCTGCCATGTAGAGCCAGCACCAGCACTGAGCTCTTCCCAACACTCGATGAAGGCTGCACTGGACAGACTCGGGTGCTGGCATTGGCCTCAGCTGGTAGCAGCAGCCTGCTGTCATCCCACACACAGTTTGGGGGGCCAGCACCCCCTGGGAAGAGCCTGGCACAGCCCCGCAGCCTTCCCAGGGGGTGCGGGCCCCCAGATCTGCATGAGAGATGATAGCAGGCTACTGCTGCCAGTAAGTGATACAAGATTTGCTTTGAACTGTTTGAGGTGCAGTTTCCCAGAAACCCCTGCACCTATCTCCTTGAAACTTGCCAGGCTTTATGCCCTCAGAAGGGGCTATCTTTCCTGCAATTTGCATCTAAATCAGGCAAGAAATGACAAAGTTGTAGGTATTTTCATGATTCCCCATTATAGGCTATACGCGAAACATCAAAATGTGTCAAAACAGTTTTGACTAAATGAAATGGAACGGTGCTTCAAAACGAAACAAAATAACAAAACAAACACTGTCCCTTTGAAATGGTAAAATGGAAATTGAAACAAAACGGTGCTGTTTGACACAGCCTTTGAATCTCATTAGATTGAATTAGGAGTTTAACCAACATCTTCGGCTTTGTGGGTGAGTTTCATCCACTAGGCAAGTATATCAAGGAGGCATCAACATCACTATTAGGCATGCTTTTGAACAAAAATAGCCATGGCTGCTGTGTTTGGATGGACACAGTGTTGTTGGTGTAGGCAGGAAGTATTCTAAGCACCAAGGTACTGGATCAGAATCTCTAGATGATTTGGGTGTTACACCAAGAAGTTCCTGGATCCCAGTAGAGCTGAGGTTTGAATCGTGTGCCAAGACAGCTCTGGGAATGCACAGGAACAGAACTGCAGGTAGCCACTGAACAGGGTGAAGAGATTTGGATCAAAATTTTGGATTTAAACACCTAAAACCCACCTAAATCCTGGTTTAGACACCTATATCTTCTTTTGAATCAATGCATCTCAGTCTCTAGTCTCTAGAATGGGAATAGTAGTATTTCCTTTTTCCCAACCATTGATCATTTTGCCTCTAATTGTGCCTCTAATTGTGACTTTTGCACTATATATGCATTGTACCTAGCACAATGGGGACTAAATCTCAATTGGACGCTGATCCATAGGTGACAGTTTTCAGCAAAGTATAAATATTAATAAAAATAGTACTGTACTTATTAGTTTATATATAGGTGGAACTGCTGGATGTAGAAGTAATCAATAGTAAGAATGAGCCCAGTATTTCTCCACTTCTCAGCTGATTGCCCTATCTAGTAGGCTATAGAGTCATGTTCCTTTTTAGCTTGTTTTTTTAATATTAAAAAAAAAATTCTAGTTTGGTTGCAATTTGGGTATAGTTCAAACCACATTTCCCCCCTCCCAAGCTAGCTTTTCTATTCATAATTATTATTGCCAAGACAGGTAAGATACACTCTGTTTCCCAGTGACTTAAAAGTGAACAGGGAACAAACAGGAGATTATTTATGACAAAGATAGCAGTAAATTACCTGTCCTTTGCCAAGAGTGACACAGTAAATACAAATCACAAAATCACCCTTCTCTGAAAGAAAATAATCTGTGGGCTCTTTAAAGGAAAGAATTATATACCTGCCTATAGTGCAATAAATGTCCTATTTAAAATGAAGTAATTTCTGAGCTCTTCAGCATAAGGCTTATGATTAAAGTGGCAGCGCCAATATTAAAATTTAATGTTCCCAATATTGTCATGTTACAATAAATCAACCTGTTAAGAGCTAAGATCCTTTCTTTCCCCAGGTGAAAACAGCTACACTGCTTTAATTTGAATGGATGTTGGATTATGATTAAGAAGTACGTTATTGATAGTGAAATACATGAATTTGTGTCTCTACAGCAATCAGATGGGGTTTCAGGGAATAGTTTATAATATGCATTGTACAGCTCTATCTGTCAGTGCCAACTAGTATTCAAGCGTTTTATTAATACAATAGGATATAGAGATGACAAGCTTGCCAGCAGAAATAATAAGCTACTGATTGTTTGGAATATTTAGACTCCTTTGCTTCAAGTGCTTGTATAGTTTTTCTTGTTAATATACAGAGTTTTCTGGTTCAAAAGTGAAGAACGTCAAAGCAGAAGAACAAGTCAAGTTGTTTCTGTTACCTAGAAATAATAATACTTAGTACATAGGTAGGGTTTCACATCCACAGATCTCAAGATACTTTACAATGGCAGATAAGCACTAATCAGGAAAAAAAGAAAGTTTTGGATCACGTTCTGCCATCCTCACAGGCCATCTGTAAAAGATAACCAGGGACAAGACTTTGATAGGGACAATGGGTTTTATGACCTATTGGGTTAGAGCAGGGGTGGGCAAAATATGGCCCGCAGGCCAGATCCGGCCCATGAGGCCATTCTATCTGGCCTGTGGGGACCCTAAAACGTTTAGAAAATTAATATTTATCTGTCTTTGGTTTCTGTCAAAAATGACAGGAACAAGGGGCAGTAGGACCTAGGAGAAGCCCGGCAGGCTCCCGCATCAGCAGGGCCCGCCTGGCCCCGTCCCCCCAGCCGGAAGCCCCAGCATGGACCATGTGGCTAAAAACTCAGGTAAGGGGGGGGCAGGGGAGGACCCCGGGCAGGGAAGCAGCCCAGGGAAAAGCAGCTCCTCCCCCACCCCATAGCTGGCACTCCCTGCTGCAGCCACTCTTAGCCCACGTGGGGCTATCCTGAGCAGGCACAAGCAGCCCCACCCATGTGGACTGCAAGCGGTTGCAGTGTGGGGCACTGGCCACAAGCCGAGGGAGGGGCTACTTTTCCCGCACTCAGCACTAGCTTGTAACATGCCCCTGCTGCCAGCCTGGGCCCAGCGCCAGCTCTGGGCTCACCCTTCGGGGCTGCGCCACTGCGGCAGCAGCTGTGGCCCCACCTACCCCACTGCTTGCCGCGCTGGGCAGTGTTTGCTGCTGCTGCTGCCTTCCTGGAGCTCATGCACTGGGCAGCACAGCAGCAGTAGAAAACACTGCCCAGCGCAGCAAGCAGGGGGGCTGCAGCTGCTGTCGCTGCTGCACAGCCCTGACGGGCAAGCCTGGAGCCGGTGCGGGGCCCAGGCTGGCAGCAGGGGCAGCTTACAAGCTGGTGCTGAGTGTGGGAAAAGTGGCCTCTCCCCCACTCCACGGCCAGTGCCCCGCACTGCAGTCACTCACAGCCTGTGTGGGGCTGCCTGTGCCTGCTCAGGACAGCCCCATGTGGGCTGCAAGTGGCTGCAGCAGGGAGTGCAGGGGAGGGGCTGCTCAGCACCAGCTCGTTCCCTGCTGGGGAGCCTGTACCGCAGGCCCTCGAAAGCTTGCCAAAACTGGGTAAGTGGCCCCCCCCTCGAAATAATTGCCCGCCCCTGGGTTAGAGTATCAGGATAGATATTGGAGACTTGTTTTTAAATCCCCACTCTACTTTGGATCAGAAACTGCAGTCTAAGCCGCTTGTGTTCCAGAAGAGTGGCCTTGCCCCTAAGGTATTGGGGAGTCTACGATGAGTATATTTCAGTCTCTCCCACTGAAGCTGGTGGTCTCTTTCTTTCCAGTTCTTGAGAAAGAGGGGACCTACTTTAGAGCTCTGAAGCCAGGAGAGGCGTTATGCCTGGTATTCCTAAACAGATGCAGGGGCCTATCTCTGACCCAGATGTAGGTGCTCAACCAGATTTGAGAGGCAGGACTTAGGCTCCTCAGCCTTTCCAGCTGGCTAGCTTAGGCAGCTTCCCAATCTGACTGCTGGGTTCCATGAACTTCATTTTAAGGCATTTCAATCTGTCTTTGTATTGCATGAGGAATGTGGGGACATAATTCAGAGCTGAATATTCTACTGGGTGACAGGGTACTTCAAAAGCAAGGTATCGCAGTGCCCTTTCCTTTGTTGAATTAAAGGCTATATCCACCAAAATATTCAGGCTGTGTAGGACGTAGGTTCAAATACCCTCCAGCAAAGGAAGGAATTGAGTCTAGGTCTCCCACATCCTAGATGCGTTTTCCACCATAAACGAATATGCCAGCACCCTACCTGTAGTAGAGGAATGGGGAGAGACTCTGGAACTTTTCAACCATACACATATAAATAAAAAGCCCGTCTTATCTTAACTTCGGCTGTCTCTCAGCTTGAATCCCAGTTATGATTTACAGTAAGCCCAAACGTTCCATCAAAGGCTGAATTGGAAAGCAGCAGCTTTGCCATACAGGCTGATTTGTTAGCAAAGGATAAATCAATGTGGCAGACAGAAATACAGTGAAGATTATAACATGTATGGTAAATGTGAAAGGCTTCCCGAATGGGAGGGGCAGAGGGTGTATGGGGAAGTAAATGATTTATGTTGCTAAAAAGATAAAGTTTCCTTTGTGAGGATGTTACATTGCCTTTAAATGGGAAAAGAAGAGAGAGAGATTTATTTCCAAAACATATGGCATGGAAGGTGGTGCTTTTTGAACCACTTTGCCACTAAGATTTCATTCAGAGGAGCATTTTTCATGGGTCTTTATGTGAGGAAACCAATAGAACCTACAGAACTCTCCTAACATAGCTATGAATTGCTAATGTGCATGCAGTGTTAAGGGCATCCAAAAATATGTTAAAGCAAGCCAAAACATTAAAAAATTCTGACAGATAACAGCAGGCAATTAAGGAAGGACAAAGCAATCACAAAACCGTGGGGTTCAAAACCTACCATAAGGCAAACATTTCTCCCTGAGGCAGGCTTAAAGAAACTAGTTGTGTTACCTTTTTCAAATGGGTATAAGACTAACAAATGTGCTGCTTATGGCTCAGCAGCAAATTAGGGACGGTCAGACTCCGAGATTACAAGGCTTTGAATTCCCTCTTCTTCTTCTCTCCAAGAAAGGGCTCCCTGAAGATGCACTGGCACAACATTAAGATGGGCTGGCATTGTAAACAGTGGGCCAATCTCAACCCAATAGCATTTGTGTCCCATCTAGGCAGATTCTGATGTGCCTGACATATTCCACCTAGATCACTCCATACAGCCCTGCTCCATAATCAGCATGAGTGACAGTCTTAGTGCAGATGATTTAACCCATGTCAACCTCATGATTTATTTGGAATGCATATGAGAAGGTAAGGCAGTGGCTTGAATACTGACAATGCTGCTAAGGATGCCCAGCATGTTTACCAACTTCATGATGTGGATACTGCCTTTTAACAACTAGCCTGAGAAAATTTAACACATTATTACACTGAGACCACAAAGTGACCATCGGAAGATACTAACTTTCAATTATTAAAATCTCCAGCTCCATCTTATGGAATCTGAGTAAGAGAGAAAGTCTAAGAAAGATGACAGTCTTTCCCTTCCCCCCCCCCCTACTCCCCCTCCAGGGCAATTCCCTAAATCATCCACAAATCTCTATAAAAGCAAGTTCCTAAGTGGCTACTCTTTGGTTTTTGAAAATCACTCCTGGCTGAGGTTAGATCTTCAACCAGTATTAATCAGCATAGTTCCAGTAAACAAAGTTACACTAATTTATTCTGGCTGCAAATCTGGCCCAATATTGTGTTTTACCAAAGAAAATACATTTAACCTAAATCAAGTTAAACTCTACATACTTTGGGAAAATTCCCAGGATTATGTTCTTAAAGAAGAGAGACTTCCTTTAGCCCAATCACAGCAAATCAGTCACTCAACTACTTCAGTTCTCCTTATCAGTATCTTTGGAAATGTGTTCACCATATCCATCTCTAAATGAATCATTCTTTTTATAAAAAACAACAACATAATTCAAACAGATAAAATATTAATCCTAAACCTGGGAATAAAACAAGAAAAATAGAAATTAAAGTTTCTTACTATAAAGCATTAATAACCCATTTCTACCTCACACTAATTATCTGAGGTACTTTTGGAATATATTTTCTCTAGATTAAATTTTAGTCAGATGTTAGGAAGACTGTTGCCAAGTATTTAAAGCAGACAATGAGAGCCAGAAATCCTTGGTTCTACTTTTAGTTTTATCACTGAAGTCCTGTGTGATACTGATTATATCATTTTACTGCATGATACTTCAGTTTACCCAGTCAAAAACAAGTATCTTATCAAGGTATTTTAGAGTTTCTTTAAATAAAGTTGCTAAATGCTTAGATTCTTAGATGAATGGTGCAACAGAAACACAAACTATATTACACAGAATGTGAACTGAGGGGAAAAAATTATGTGCCTTCTGAATATTTTTTCTTCTTCTTCTGGCTCACATAGTAAAGTTGCAAAAGAAGGGTCAAGAAATGAGAACATCCTTATGGTCTCTCTAATTGTCACCAGATGACACAGGCACAAGGAATGCTCAGCGCTCTCCATAACATATTTAGTAGTTCTCTGGATATATGGTGTGAACACCTTCTGTCGCTGTATTTAAATGATTCTCTCTTACCCCATCACTTCATCAGCCAACCTAGGAACACACAGGATACTCAGCCTCATGCCACAAGAATTCAATCTTGGCAGACGGAACCCTAAAAAATTTAAAAGAAAAACTTATTTGAATGTTGAAGTTTAGCAACATAATAGGGAAGAAGTGAATAAATTGTGCTACAAAATGTGCATCAACAAACTGGGAAGGAAAGCATAAATCAGGGTTAGATTGCAAAGAGAAGAATGATTGCAAGAAGGATTGACTGAAAGAGGCAATAAAGAGAGTTTTTGACAATAACTAGAGGCTGTGTAGCTGGACACATTTAAAGTAAAAATAGAGTCGTTCACAATATGAACATAAAAGAGTGTTGGAGGGTGTGAAAGTCCATTGCAGCAAATGTCCAATATAAAGTGTGTAATAAAAGTAAAGCTGCTGGATTTTACAGTGCAGTCATCAAACTATAAAGGTCTGCCTGGGACTGTCCTGGAGCAGAATACACTGGCTCTTTTCAAAAACCCAGTTGCAAAATGTTTTTTGTAAAAGCTGGACAACACTCTGGCCAGACATCTGAACAAGAGTAAGGAATAGCTCAGGTAAATATAGCACCTAATAAGCTATCTTAGGTTTTACACAAATGGCCCAATGAATACTATGAGATGTCTCCACGACCCTCAGTTCATTATAGTTAGGGACCTACTTAAATCACAGTTATGCAATTTTCACAGAAACTGCAAAAAGCAGTCATTTCTGCGATCCCCACAAAAAAATGGTGTTTCCCATAATTTTGCATGGAATTGCTTGAAAAAAATAAAAGTTTACTGGAATACAAAGAAAGCATGGCAATCCCTGCAGCCATAGAGCATGTGGTTTGAGAGAGAGCTACTGATAGGCTCAGCTACTGATAGGCTCAGCTACTGATGTAGACTCTGTGAAAGAGCCAATCAGGAAAGAAAAAGGATTTTGGCACTTTCTTTTAAGAAGCCAGATGCAACGCTGCAGCAATGCTGCAGTCTGAAGCTGATGAGTGAAAAGAAATCCAAGAAAGCTAAATGCATTTCAGCTCAGGATTGCGTAAGGCAGTTCCCTGTAGGACCTCACATGCAGATGGTGGTAAGTGTTGTTCATCATGCAATGCGACTCTAGATGTGTTGAGGAAAACCAGCATTGATTGGCATTTAAAGTCTGAATCTCATATAAAGCAAAAGGCAGAGGGCAGACAGTCAGAGTAAGAAACAAGCACTTATGTCCTTGATCTTTAAAAACAAAGACTTTAAGTAGTTTGCCAAGAAGAAAGCCTCCATTCCGGCTAGCGGAGGCATTCACAGCCGCCAACATTCCTCTGGAGAAAATGAATAACCCTAAATTATGGGACTACTTGAATAAACATATGCCAAATGCTGGTAGTTTCCTACGTGTGAGCAAGCTTTGCCAAGATTATCTACCAGGAGTAATTGCTTCACATGTTCAGTCTACAAAATCTGCATTGGCAGAATATGAATCAATCTTGATTGTAGCAGACAAAGCAACAGATGCCCAAGATAACTATGTTCCACACATTTTATTTGTACCTGGGAGCTGGACAGATCATGACTTGCCTGCTTTTCAAACAGAGCCAGTTTGCCTCATGTCTGTCAATTTTTCTACCATGGCACAAGCTGTAGTGAAGGCTGCTGTAAACTACATCTTAGAATTTAACAAGATCTCACCATTTCTGTCTGATAATGCACTGTATGGCCACATCCAGACATGCGTGGACGTTTGGTTCCATGGGGACAACTAGCAGTGGCACACCTTATGCTCTCATGCGCAGCAAGTTACTCCAGGTTGGGTAGGGAAACTTACTTAGGTTCCTTGGGGCCTCCTGGGGCTGCAGCAGTGGTGAACCTGCAGCACAGAGCCTGTCTGGTAACAGAGTGCGGCTCCATCAGCCAGGCTCCAGCTTTGGGCAGCATGTGCTATCCTTGTGTGCGCTATCCTATTTTTTCCCCCCCACTTGTTTTTTTTTTAGACCCCCTGGATATTCAGGGGACAAAAAACCCTCCATGCTGCTCCCTTGCAGTATGGAGAACAACTGAATGTGCTGTATGTTGTGCCACAGACTCTGCAACTGCACATCACATACCACATGGCCACACTCATCTGGATGCAACCTATATGTGTGCAAAGAGCTTTCTCTGATGTGCTCCATGGAATGATGCTCAACACAATTCATCTAATTTGCAATGCATATATCCTTTCTTCAGTAAGTGAAAGCTGGTGTACATGTTTTCCTGATGTGGATAGCCTGGTTTCCTCTTTTTAAAAAAAGGGTTCAAACATTGTCCAGGCCATAAGTTTTGATACAGGGGGGTCCATCACCAATAAAAGCAGGTATCTACATGTGACTGTGTCACTTCCACCAGAGCTAGTACTTAAAGTTGGAATTCATGGTTTAACACAGTGAGTATGAAGAACTACCAGCAATGCGTGTGCAAGGAGCCTGAAATCACCCAGCACACAGTGCATGCTTAAACGACAGTCTCTTAGGACAGGTTGACATTGAAGATCAAGTTAAGTTTGTGGCATAAAATGCAATCTGGTTCATGAAGTTTCTAACCTTGTTTGAAAGTCAACAGGCTTTGATCCTGCACACAACAAGCAGATGGATTTGCTAAGCCAGGACAAAGACATGGCATCACAACAACTTTCAAACTATGAACGTGAAAACCAGTGGAGATTAGAACAGTTCCAGGAAGTAGCTGTGAAGTTGAATCAGTACTACAAGTATGATCAGTCACTACCACCGTGGTTTAAACTACTGGCTGCCTCTTTTTTTTTTTTTTAGCAGTGTTCACATTTTTTACCCCACTCATGTGCCTTTTCTGAGTTTTGACTCTCAACTACTAAAATCAATCCCTGGATAGCAGAAAGAGCATGACAAGGAATGTGCTGCTTGTGTGAACTTTGTCAAAGAGTGCCGGATGCCTTTGACTATGACTGTTTTGGGAGTCTGTTTCTGATCAGTTTCCACATCTCTACAACTTGACAAAATGCTGCCTTACCATTCCAACCAATTCAGTGGACAAAGAATGCGTGATCTCAGTGTACGAACAAGCGTTCACACTGCAGAGAGAGAGGATGTCAGCTGCAACTGCCGGTGAATGCTGCATGCTAGCATTTAACAACTAACATGAATTGTTTCTGCCAAGGTTAGCATTATTTAGTATCACTACATTTTGCAGAATGCCAGTAATAAATTTTGATGATATTAGTTACAATTCATGTTGTATATACATTTCCATTCATAATATATTTCAATTCAGATTTAAATTTAACTTTTATATTTATAATAATGAGGTAATTTATTTGATATTTCTGTGAAGTTTGCTATTGAATTATGCTGCAGGTTTTGCCTCTTGGCCAATCAGCAGCAAGAGGCAGAACTGCTGGGGCCCCTCAGTCAACCAGTGGTAAGGGGGGGGCTCACTGTGAAAAGACCACAAAATCAGCTGTAATCACTGTGAGTGGCCCACAAAAATCCCTTTATCTCCCCATGATTTAGGTAGATCCCTACTTATAGTTGAGCTTTAGTACTGAATGAACAATACCATTTTTTTGAATTAATTTACCCCTCATTTTGCCCATAAACAAATCACAGTTTTTCTAAATGATTGATATTTGCAATTTGTTAAGTTGGTATTAGTATTGGCCAACTGCTCATTTCCAATCAGCTTGTATGGCTATTTGCTATGTGAAAGTCAAAATGTAAATGATTTTGAACACACAAGTCTCAAGGCAAGATCCTGCTTCCTGGCTGGAAAACTGTCATGTTTAGCTGATTTTCAGGACACATACTTGCAAATGTAAATTTGACATTTGCTTTCTGAGAATATTTGTAAAAACTGCTAAAAAATCAGGAGCTTCTAAGATTCCTACCACCAACCTTCAAAAATGTATGAGAAGTTAATTTCATAGAGGGAATGAACAGAGATGTAACACAATTGTATTAAAATGCACCAAAACAGTCATATATAAAATCAATACTGCAGCGTTTATCCAGCTGTTCACTGAAATGTGAGTGCTCTAAGCTGGTTCCTTACCCTTGATTTCACAGCTCCCTTGCATTTACACCCCCTGACAACTCCCTCGCTGGATTCACCTCAATCTACACACTCTCCTCTTCATGCTTGCCTTCCCGCTTTATTACTTCAGCACTTTTGCCCTTGCTCAGCTTTGTGTTTCTTTTCAAGACCACCTTTTCATCTGGACCTTCAAAAGATTTCAGAACAGAACTACAACAATGGAAGGTCTAGGAAAGCTGCCTTATACTGTGAAACTCCAGAAGCTCAATCTATTTAATTAATGCAAGAGAGGTGACTTATTCATAGTCTGTAAGTGCCCACATGGGGAGAGGACTGCAGGCTCCTCTTTAATCTTGCATACAAAGCATAACATCCAGTGGCTGGAAACAAAATATATGGCATTCGTTCATTGGTGAGTGATAAAGCTGGATAAATTCATACTAGAAATAGGTACAAATATTTAACAGCAGGGCTAATTAAACACTGCACCAAAATTGCTCAGGGATGTGGTAAGTTCTCCATCACTTGAATCTTTCAGTCAAGGTCAGAGGTGTCAGTCTCAACAATGTGCTATAGCTTAGGCAAAAATTATGATCTTGATGCGGGAATTAATGGGTGACATTCTGTGACTTTTATTATGCCAGACCTAGACTATATGGCTGTAATAGTTTATTCTGTCTTTAAAACTTATTAATTTATCAAACCTTCAAATTAAACTCCAGTCCTATACCTGGGATACAGTGGCAAGGAGGTTAACAGGTCTCCCAGTGGTACCAGAGATGAGTTCCAGCCTATTCAGGACTTGTGCCAGATTGTCCCTAGTCAATCCAGCTGTAAATGAGCACCCAATTATTCAAGCTAAGAGGCTATACATGATGCTAGCCACATTGTTTCATGTTGTGCTGTTGGCTACAGAAACTGATGTTCTTTAAACAGGCTAGCCCCTTGAGCTACTATGCTCATACGGACCATGCACCTTAACACTGGTCTATTACACATATCTTCAAAAGATGCATCTCTTCTATGAAATAATATGGATTTAGGGGGGCAAAGTCTTTGTGTTTTCTTCGTTTTCACTTGTTTGCCACTATATTCTCTTATGTCTTTTAACTGTGAGGTAGTCTTTTAAGTAGCAGTCCATTTTATGCATCATACACCACTTGAACCCACTAAAGTTTGTAGCAAAGTTCTCATTGACTTTGATGGCATGGGAGCAGGCTCTGTGTCTATTTACAGCACTAAATAGATAAGTAATACTGGAAAAACTACTTAGCTATAGTTCAGATACTCAACATTTTCTAAAGTCTTACACCCCGGGGAATAATATGTCTGATTGTGTCTGGTTAAGTTCAAACAACAACCCCCCTGAATTTTCTGTATCTTGTTGAACTGATGATCAAGAAACCCCAGTCCCAAAGTTTCCAAAGCATTTGATTTGTTTGTGTTCTTAAGAGTACTGGAAAAATCTAACA
>NW_005842728.1:181323-200767 GCF_000455745.1 Alligator sinensis | reverse complement strand
GGGGAGTTACATGGTAAGCTCATATCAAACCACCCAATGCTATATGGTGCAGCCAGGGAGAGCTGTGTAAAATGTAGACCTGATATCATTTGCTGTTGTAAGATTTCCAGTTTCAGACCCATCAGACTATCTTAGCGTTAATCATGCAAAAAAGGGTAAAGGAATGCTTCTCAACATCTCATTTTTACGACTATTTTTCCCTCCCATCAGCAGTAAGTTCAGGGTCATCAGGTGCTCAGAAAAGCAAAAACTGCATTGAGTAAAGCATGCTGCTGGCACAGTCAAGGCAAAAAAAAGATACAATTCACACTGTAGCCGTCATCCTGCAGCTGTTATAAATGAGTAATTTATAAGTGAGTAATTTACAGAATGTGTATGGAAGTGCGCTTAATGCTGATACAAAGACAGCTTGGATGTGTAATGAGCTTTTTATGGCATATTGTGTTACGTTTAATGCAGACTTGTAGGTATCGCTTCCTCAGCAATCATGAAGGGCTTGCTGGGACTTTTCTATTGTACATCTGAAAAACGGAGATTTAAATAGGAACCCACCTAAATTTACATAATTATTTCAAATCTGTAAATGTCTATTCTTCAGACATGATCACCCAATAATGTATGGAGGCTATATTAGTTATGAGGCCTTTTTTTTTAGCTGTTACAATGCAACCAAGATGGGAAAACCAATCCTGTTGCTAGCAAGCTGCTGGCTCCTTCAGGAAAGAGATGAAAGCCATTTCAGGGAGAAAGTTCTGCTTTCCCTAAAACACATTCTCAGTATTTCCCTTTCCTTATTTCTAAGTATATTTGTGTAAAAACATGATCTTTGTTTGAAGAGCACCTTCTCCTACTGCTTATTCTTGGTCTAATGTTAAAATCCTCTCTTTGTAAATAGGTTCCTCATACTGTACAAATTTATACATATGCTTCATTTTACTACTGAAAGTACTGTAACACTGTTTTCTCTGAAGCTTTATAGGGTTCACGTTTATCTCGGATACCATGAACTGCCTTTCTGATCTACCTCACCGATCATCATGATAGCTGAGAATCTTCCAAGTTTACCAAAATGTTTACCAGATATGTTATAGATTTTCAGTTTCTCTCATTTTCTCCTCACATAGGTGTATCTTCCATTTGTTTGGGGTGGGGAGGAAGTAGGGTTTTTTTCACCTGAAGTAGTTGATAGGGTATCTAGGAGTAAATTCTGTACTCGCGAGAGGACTGTCAAGTACAGCTCTCCCTCAGTTTTGGGCATTTTGCCTTTGTGATTGACAGTTCTAGTATTCTAGCAGAACAGCTGTCATGGCTGGTCATGGCTACGCTGAGGTAGGTGGTTTTCCAGGTAACCAAGATCAACTGATGTCCATGGAAAAGTAAAAGATGCAGTATCAAGCTCACTACATTGGCAGGAAGAATTGAAATTTGAAAAGAAGGGAATTGTTTTCCATTGAGACATGCTTCTAATTTAGAATTTCCCTCATCGGGAGAAATGGCCATTTTTGGCATTACAAAAAAAACTGCAATACTTAAGAATTCGTTTTAAATATTACAGGTATGCCTGGGTAGTGATATAAACCAGGGTAGTTTGATTTAACTGAAATTTGTGAAAAATTCTAACTCACTGTCTTAATTTCATTCTAATTTTCAGTTCCAGAAACCCCAAAATATCAAAGTAAAATGCATCCCAACCCATGCTTGGTTTTGATCACTGCATTGCACATTATTTTCACATAAAATCGTAAGCCAAATCATAATATTGTGAAGTCTTTAAAAAAAATTCTAAAATTTAAAAAACCGTCCTGGCTCTCATCTTTGGTAGACTGGCTTGAGGTTCAAGTTTCTGATGAAACCTGAAACTAAGTAAATTTTGTTTGCATGGTCTGGTATTGTGCTTGCAATGTTTCTCATAGTTCTTGCTATATACATCTGCCTTCCAAATTCCAGTGCAGTTTGTACCACTTTTGATACGCTCAATATTGATTTTAGTTTATCTTATGAAGATTAGGCAATTTTGTCCTGCTTCATAAAAACTTTATTCACAACTGTCAGGCATATTTCAATCTGCTGCCACAGTCAGTTTTGGTATAGGAACTGCTGAGTGATTGCCACAAACACAATGGGTAAATGAAGAAAAACATGATAAAGAGTAGCAAAAGAAAAAAAAATTGGTAATGTAATTTATCAAAAGCATAAATACAGGCAATGCCAATATGTCTTTTTTTCCCCAGAAATGATATATTTTACCAGAGGGATACTTTAGATTTTTCACTTTGTGCCAAGGTAAGTTTAATACCTCTGTAATCTACAACATATGGGTCTTATGACATTACACATTATTTGCATCACCAATAAACCAGCTCATTAATCAAACATGCCACCATAACTTCCAATAGCATAAACCACAAAATGTGGGGGGGTTTAAATATTTTAAGTGGAATTATTTGCTTGAAATATTCCCTTCTGGTACAACAGCCATCTGTTAATTTTAACAGTGATCAAGTGCTCTGATGATATTGTCATATGTTGAGGTTAAGTTAAAATATTTTCAGGGAAAAAAGCTCAATGCATCTATTTCTTTTTCTGGTTTTCTGTTGTGCTTTCATTTACTTTTTTAAAGCAGAGTAGCTGTGTAGGTCACAACAGGGTCATACTGTAGTACCCAACACTTACACTTGATGTAATGATATGCATTGCTGCTAGGGCTAGCTAGGTCAATTTGTAGCAGGTCCATTAGGAATGTAAATCAAATTTGTATATGCATAGACCGTTTTCTCTATAAACTCACACATAATATAATGAAATATTTGTGTGATAAAGTAAAATGCATGCACCATACTGGACTCCCAATTAGACTTGTATTTCTTAAGAATCTAATGGCTAGAAAATAGAAAATCAAAAATACCTTCTACATATAACCATAAAATACAACTACTTACTCTAAGAATGGGAAAGGGGGGAGGAAATGGCAGGAGGGGCTTTTTTCCTCCGTCTATTTTTTTTTTTTTTTTTAATAGACACAGGCAGGAGATCTGTATTCCTTTCTACTACTAAAGGCACAAATGGGTATGTAAATGACCATTTTGAAGACGTTTATTAGCTTATGTTGCCATTATTTGTCAACAAAATGCACATCATTTTATCAGGTTTCTTTTAGGAGGTGTGGGGGGAGGAAATCTCCCCTTCATGTACAGATTTCATCTCAAATGCTTGGATAGGTTCTGATTTAACAAAGCAGTTCATTGTAAGCATGAATTTACATCCCATTTAAATCAATAAAGTAGCCTACATACTGAAATATTTCGCCAGCAAGGCATGGCTGGCTGAGTCCAAGGTGCAGCTAGCCTCTTCTCATCTATTAATGATAGTGAAGCAGATGCTTCTGAAGGGAGCACAATTAAGTGCATTAAGGAGTCCAGGAGCAACAACCAGTAGGTCTTGGTTCCATTCCTGATGTGGCTGCTTGGACAAGACACATATTCTGTTTGTCTCTTAGTTCCACCATCTATAAAATGGGAATAAAAATATAAAAGCAGCTAAACAGGAGTGTTGGGAGCCTTAACAAGTAAGCATTTCTGAGGCACTTTAAGACCCAGTGATAAGAGATGTTGTAACAGTACAACACATTATCATCCCCTAATTATAAAACCTGTTAAAAATATTTGTTAAAGGAAAACGCAGCTGCTGTAAACAGAAGCAAACTGATTTAGAGCAAGTGAAAACCAACCTGAACCTTTCCCCTCAAGGCTGCAAAGCAAACCATTCAGGAAGTTCCCAAAATTCAATAATCTATTTTTTGCAAAATGAGATTTATGATAACTAAAGGTCAGGCCTGCAAACACTTGCATGTGTGTTTACCATTGGGATGGGGCAACTAGCATATATAAAATTAAGAATTTAACGATGTACATTAGTTTAGGGGCTCAGAGCCTACAAAATCATATTTTACTGCTTCGCTGAACCAAAAGAACACATTTAGTCCCAATGATAGCAAAACCCCCACCTACTTTAAAGCAAACAGAATGTCCACAGACTATTATTAATTATTTTCCTGCAAAAATATCTTCAGATACTTAATTTTTTATAAGAATACGTTAGATATATATTTTGCAGCAAATCAAAACAAACATATTGAACCAGCTAGTAGGAGATGTAAGTGACTGAACAACATGTGAAATTTAACTAGATGTCTGTATAATGTAAGTTTCCATTAGCTGTCATACTATCCAATTATTTTGAAATAATAAAATACACCTAAAGTGTATATTACAAGGCTGCATTTTTTTTGAGTTCTGATGATATGAACAAGCAACTAGAGTAGCTGTTGTCATCAGAAACCCTAGATTAGAAATGGTCTTATTTTATGCAGTTGCGTACAGTTCATTCCATGTATATTATATTTATAATTCAGAGTTTCGTGCAAGAGCCGCCAAGTTATATAGGTGTGTATGCAAACCTGCTGCTTGCCCCCAGTGACCCTTCATAAATTTGGAATGTTTTACATTTTTTCCACTCTCAGGTCTCTGAAACAATGCGTATTTCTTCTCAATGTTTTATTTAGTTCTCAAATGTTTTATTTAGTTATATAGATTTTTTTTCTGGTACTGTCAATCAAGCTACCATTTGGGTGAGAGTTCAGAGTTGGTCACTGCATAGCAGGAAAGGAAGCCTGCAGACAATACTTTCCATGAGCAAGAGGTGGATTTGTCTGCCTGCTTGTCAAATGCTTCTTAAAAACCTAAATTAGGCAAAAGAACAGAGAATTACAGAAAAATAATTTGTTTTAGACTGGATTTAAAGCAAGAGTGCAAGAGACCAGTATTCTACACCAAAAATGTCTGGCTTTGTTGTTATTTCAAAGGGGAAAAGCCTAGTGGACAGACGAGCTCACTTGACATTAAAATAATATGCTTAACAAAAATCCTAACATAACAGACATGGCTTAAAAGTCCCCCAGGAAAGCTGGCAGGAGTTTTCCAATAAGATATTTTGCATTGCAAATTGCCAGTACAACAACATCAAAACAGTTTGCAGACATATATCTGTTTTAACAAAATTCTGCCCAAATGAAATCCTTGGGAGTTGTGGCAGATCAAGGAGGCCCTAGGAATCTGCTCCATTTCATTCAGGGAAAAATTGAATGAAGCCATTCCAAATGTTTCAAAATGAAAAATGTTCTGGATTTCTTTTCCACAAGAAATTCTGAAATTTCTAGATTTAATTCCAATTCAGAATTAAGCCTTTTCTTGACTATTGGGGTGAAAATTCTGAGTTTCAACATGCTGTAACCCCCACTCCTTTACCAGCTGGGATAGCAAAAGGGAAGCTCATTAAGAGCATCTTATTTCTGACCCTTCACCTACAGTGATAGCATTTTCACCTCGTTAGCCAAGCAGCCCTCATGAAGTGTGGAGGAGAAACATAAAGTGTGGAGGAGTATTTATTTCTTGGTGCCTTTGATTAGACTGCCTAGTCCTGGAGCCAATTAGCAGGGGCATGCTCTCTGTCTCTGTTGCTTCCACTCCTACCAACAGAACCATTTTGTATACAGCCTTTCTGTCAATGCTTTTTCCACTCAAGGAGATCTTTTCCATAGACATGATTCACTATGCTATCATCTTAGCTCTTTTCTCTCTCTCTTCCTTTTCTCATTTTCTCTGCCTTACCCATCACAGTTATGCTTATGCTACTAAACACAATGTTGATACCTGTAATGGTTCCTCACCCACATTCTCTGCCTGTCCAGACATAGTATACTTGGTTCTGCCTCAGCTTCCTGAAGCTTAATATACCAAAGTCCAAAAATAGCAACTTTTGATTGGGAAGAGCAGTTTGAGACAGCTCTTCTTTATTTCTAAACTCCACTTTACCTCCCCTACCTCTAACTTTTTATTTCTCAAGAAACCTACTCTTTCCTTCTTCTACATATCTCAATGCCGAATGGCTGCCTGATCCTAAGAGCTAATCAAACAAATTAAATCACTGGTCAGGGCACACCAGTATCTACAGTCAACAGCACATAACAGAGTAACGGGTCTAGAATCACACCTTTGACTCCCCAGCATAAATGTCCAGATATCCATTTACAACTGGGATAGCTGGTGGCAGCCCTGACCCAGGTTCAGAGCAGGACTCAAAATCATGTCTATGGAGTCATAACAGAATGCTCTGGTGGTTTGTGCAGAGGGTAACCTAAACAACTTGTCAGGTACTGATACAATCACCATTGCAACTGTTGCAAATAACTTTCCATTCCCAGTGCTGGGAATGCCATATGGACAGTAAATGTCAAGCATATTTCTACCTCTGCAATATTTCTAATGGATGTCACTTCTCAGATTCCACTATGCCATCATCTGATGCTTTCAACTGCTTTCTCTCTGGCCATCTCAAATTTTAGCTCAGTAGACTTCATGTGACAGAGTAGAAAGACCCCTTCCAAAGACTGGCAAGAAAAGGTTCTCTCTCTGAGTACAGGAAAGATCATAGCAGCTCTGTGCTCTAAGTGCAAAAGTATTAGAGCTGGACCAGCTGTGGCAAATTAAGTAGTTCTTCTTCCACACACTAAGTGGAGTGTGCTGAGGGGTGTTGAGATGGCTGGCATTAGAAGCCAGACTTTCCTTTGAGGAAAGAGGAAATTACTACCTTAAAAACTGTTCATTTTGACTGAAACTTTAGCTGCACAAAGCAATCATCCTTCTTTTTTTTTTTTCTTTTTCTTTTTTTAAATACAACTTAGAAAGAGGACGCCTTAGTTAAAACCCCTGACTTTTAAAAACTGTGTATTTTGACCAGGCTCCAGAAAGTGTTATTGCAAATGCACATAGGGCTTTTAGATGCACTGGAATGGGTCACTTACCTGACAACTGCTTCCCAAAGCTATTGCACTGTAAACCAGGAGAAATACAGTTGTCTTTTGCCGCCTCCTCCCATATACAAAAAGTTCACACACATACCCACACAACTTCATTGGCTTCCCATTCATTTGAGGATCCAGTTTCAAATATCTTTTAATTTTTCTATCCTTAATTCATACGCAAATCGAGGATTTTGAAAATGTGGATGCAGGTGGTGTGACACATAACATAATACAACACATTTTTCTCCAGTTAAAGAGAAAGTAGAAGTTTTACTAATATGGTAGGGGGCTTGCATTATATTATTCAGTTTAAGATTGAAGCAAAAAACAACTATAACTATCGGAGCATGCACTCACTAATTTGCTACAGTAAATAGAAAGTTTTTTAAAAATACAACTAACCAGGCAAAAAAAAGTCAAAGTATACTGTATCACTAGTACTGTAGCTATTATAGTTAAACATACATGTCTAATTCAGATCCACAAAACAAAATCTAGCCTTCTTGAGCATCTTGTCTGACAGTGAAGTATTGGGCATACTGTCATTTCTAGACCTAGAATTATAGAGAAGCAGGGCTGGAAGGGACCTCCAGAGGTCATGCAGCCGAACCCCCTTCCTAAGGCAGGATCATCTCTACCCAAACCACCCCATACAATCCATAATCTAAACCCTACATGGCTATAAGACAACAAAATTGCAGAAGAAAGGATAGTTTGAATAATGAAACATCAAGACCATTAAAAAGGATGGATAGTCATTAACACCTGTGGAGTGGAGAGAAATTAACAGGAAGAAGGGAGTCATGAAGTCAGTTGACTCTCTCAGCACTACCTGAACAGAAATGTCACTGCCCCTCCCAGGCAGTTGGTTTTAAAGTTTGGGTGGAACAGAAATCAAAGCAGTTTGGGGGCACCCTCTCTGGATACAACCCTGCCTTAATGGACTTGTTTCATTCTATATTAAAGATCCTATCACCCTCAAACCTGTGCCCACTCCCTCTTCTTCTACAGGGCTGGTCACTAGCTCTTACTGGACATGAACAAGCCCGTTGGCTAACAGTTCTCTCTCTTCTGCTATAATTTTCTTGTCTCCTGGGCTAAGTACAGACATTCTGCAGCATGAGGGGGAAGTGAAATCAGTTCAAAATGGCTGCCCAATACAAGGTAAGTCAAGATGGGGGAACTAATGGGGGTGGGATTTGGGATCCAGCAGGCTGGAGGGAATCGGGGGTCCACCAAGCAATGTGGGGAAGTGCAACCCATGAGGGTGGGGGGCAGACATGACCCGCAGGTGGGGTAGGAGGCAGATGTTACCAACAGTGTGTGGAAGGGCAGGCACAACCCATGAGTGGGGTGAGGGGGAAGGCAGGCATGACCCATGGGTGGGGAGGGTACAGGTGCAACCCACAGGGTTCTGCTGGAGTCTAGGAGTGTCTGGCAGGATTGAGGGACTCATGATGTTTCATGGCAGGGGTTGGGATCAGGGGGCTACTTTTAGCCCCCCAACCCTCCCCGCAGTGAACCTACACCCCCATGCCTCTCACTGCTCCCCACACCGGGACTTACTTGCTCAGCTCCAGCAGCGATGAATACTAATACAATTGGCTGCACCCAGAGCCCTGGAGCTGCACAGGGAAAGTATATAGAAGTGCCATGCACCAGTTTGACCTAAATTGAATAAGTTTGATATTACATAGATCCACATTTATCTTAAACTGGGTTCTGCAATTTTTAGACAGGTTTGTGTGCATGGAACTTCTGTACAGTTACAGTTTTATACTGATTGCCAGTCACTGGGACCAGGTTTGTAAGTATAAGGCTAGCACAAGGACAAGCTAAGTTTAAATTGGACAGCCATTTTGATCCCAGTTTACCCTCCGCAAATGTCTGTTCTTAGCCCTGGCCTCATCTGTTTTCCACCTATACTCAAATACTCCCCAAAAAGTTCACTTTTGGTTTTTGCTGGTACCTCTTGGTTCTTGTCTTTACATGTGAATTAATTCTACAAGGAAGCTGGCATGAACTATAACATTGTCTCTTCTTTTGGTACCAGTCTCCCACTCTGATGCCCCTCTTCTGGGTTGTAGAAGATGTCTGAGACTACACAGGACAGCTTCATAATAAAGAAGAAACTGATTATGTAGAATCTGAGGATATTTGAAATATAATGCATAAAGTATAAAATAAGCATTTTAGCTGCTTGCAGACATTAAAAAAAAAAAATTCCCTGCTTACCAAAAGAAGCAGTATGTTACTTCAACCCAGCTCTGCAGCATCTGTATAGATCTGGCACTTCAGCAGAGCTCTTCGGCACTTTGATCTAAAGCACATTCAATCAGCTATTAGATAAAAGCACCAAAAAAGCCCCACTAAAGTGCCCAATCTATACACACATCAGGTGAGCCTGGTCCAACTAAGGCACTGCCTCTTTGGGCATGCCCTGGGTTCAGTGCAGGAACATGGTGAGTTTAAAATAAAACACCATTGGTGGTGGGGAGGTTAACATCTGCAAGCAGCCTTTATTTACTCACACTGTTACCTCCATTGTGAAAAGAGATGATCAAACAGCATGCTGGCCCTTCCTTCCAGGAGCCTCAGCCCAGTGCTGCCGTGTGGATTCTAGACAGCAATCTTGCCACAGGAATTGACTATTAGCAGAGAAAAACAGGAATTTTTGTTCTGCTCACAGAAGCTGAAGCTTATTCTACATAAAACCTTGCACAAATTATTTTCTTACATTGACTAACAATGTATTATTACAAGGTTAATACAATCCTTACCAGCAAGGGTAGAGGTAAACCTAGGTATGTCTTTGTAAAAATATTAGCTTCAATTACTGGAAAATCAAATTTGGTGAACAACTGGCTTCAGCTCTGCTCTATGCCAATAAACACAAACTTCTTTTCTTGTTTGTTAGCTTTGCCTTTGTTATTCCATGCCAGTTCTGGACCCATTAAGGCAATATATATTTTCACAATGATGATTTTCCTATCACATATACAAAGTATGAATTCATGGTAGCCAAATCTAAATGTACTCTCAAACTGCAAACGCTCAGGGAAATAGTCCAGAGGGGATTTTTGTTGTAATATTTATTATAGCAATACCATAGATTCTGCTAACAAAACCACTGCTTTGTCAGCATGTTCTGGAAAAATAATAAAAAGGACTATAAATAAAATACATAAATGTAATTAAAGATTAAATCTTTAAGCAGAAACCCTCTCTCAAATAAGGGAAGAAATGGGATTTTTTGTTGTTTTTATCTGCATGATATAACCTATTTTTCCCAGGGTTTTTTTTTCATTAATCCTTTAGCATAATTACTAACATAGCAATTTCTCAAAAGATAAATGGAGGATGGGGGTCATAAAATCATCACACACAAGGCTATTTATCAATTAGGTAAGCCAAGTCTTGATACAAAACAGTACTGCAGAGGCAGGCAGATAAAAAGACTGTCTCTCTCTTCCTGAGGAAAAACATGTTTTTTAAAGAGCTCACAGGGAATCAACTTGGGAATCCTGTCACACAAAAGTGGGGAAATGTAACAAATAAAAGAAAAAAGAAAAAGTACATACAATGGTCTCTAATGGTAAATATAAATGGTTTTAGCTTGCAAGCATTTATATTTCCCTGGGCTGCTAGGGGTGCAGTCTTTTCCCTGCATCTATTCATATTATGGGTATGAGATACATCCCTTATTTTTCTAGAGATTTCAATCAATGTTCTGTTGATATTCATCTATTCTAGTCAGAGACATGTATTAACAGTGCAGATTAAGTTGGACATTTGGTACTAGGCCAAAGCTTTTAAAAATATAACTTGTTTTTGGCACTTACATTTTTCATGCCTTCTTTAGAAATGTACAGAACTTGCAGCTTTCCCTGAAGATGACTGGTGCCTCTGAAAAACAGGTCCTAGGTCTCAAGCAAGGCTCCCCAAATCATTGGCTACTGTAATATCTGAAGGAAAATAGAACAGGTAGCAGAGGTAGGAATAAGGAGCACTAACCATGGCTCTCAAAGAAACTTACGGTCTATAGTCTTTAGAGCACTAATGTTAGAGTTGGGAGACATGGGTTTGAATCTCTTCTGAAGAGTAGGGAACTAAATCTGGTTCTCACACATCCAGTGCCAGTACTATAGCCACAAAACTATTGTATGTATTGGGAGCATCACAAGCACCTTATTTCTGGACATATTTTACAAAAAAGCTCTAACTGCTACTGCATTGCACTGCATTTTGAGTGGAATTCAACCTCATAGGCATATTCTGGAAGAACCAACTGAATTAGGCAAGACAGGAGGAGGAATGACTAGCTTATTGATCTTTATGGGACTCTGATATGAGATAGTCCCTGGAATCTTAAAAAAAAAAATAGGGCTGGAAGGAACCTCTGGAGGTCATCAAGTCCAACTCTTTCTCCAAGGAGGGCAGGATCATCGCTGTCTAAATCTTCCCAGAGAAGTGTTTGCATAACCTGCTCTTAAAAATCTTCACAGGATGGAGACTCCACAATCTCTGTAGTCAGTGGTGCTCAATCTCTGGCCTGCAGGCTCAATCCAGCCCATATAGCTATGTCATCCAGTCCTCAGGGTTCTCCATGGGTCTGAAAATTTGGCAGCAAGGGAGTGGTGGCAGAATTAATTACCACTATCTCGATGCCAAATTTCTGACCTGTGCATGAAATCACAACAGCATACAGGGCTGCTCTGGAGCATGGCTGGATCTTGGGTCAAGCCAGCATATGTCCAAATTTGGCACATGGGGCCAGAGCAGCATGTAGGATCCAGCCATGGACCAACCCTGTGCCACTCACCCAGATCACAGGGCAAAAAGGTTGGACATCACTACTTTAGGTAATCTGTTGCAATGCTTAACTACCTTCATAAAGTCCTCTCCTATCCAACATAAAAATTCATTGCTATTTAAGATGGTTACTTCTTGTCCCCTGAAGACTCAGAAAATTATCTGTCACCATTTTCTCCGTAATCCCTTTATGTATTTGAAAACTGCTAGCAAATCTCCTCCTCTCCCTGCCTGCCTCCTGTCCCGTGGGGCCCACAGAAGGGTTGGAGATGCCACAGGAGGGGAGATGATGCCACAGAAGGGGCAGCAACACCCGGACACGATGGGAGAAGCAGCGGCCCGAACAGGCGAGGACACCTGTTCGGGCCGCTCAATTAACTGGCACTATATATATCTCCACAGTGAAATAGCACTAATATATATGTGCTATAATGCTATTTCATTTTCATCATGGAAAAATGTGGATTTGGGTTTATTTTTTTAATCCAAAAATTGTGTATATTTTAAATCAGAGAAAACCAGGATCCCTGGTAATGCCACTATTAGGCAGTACCAAATGCAGGACAAACCTCTGGGTGTCCCATTTGATATCTTCACGCAGTTTGATTCTCAACCACTGGTGACTAGTCTTTAAGCATGAGTCAACCAATTATGTATGCACTTTACAATATGTTTAGTTTTCAGAGGAGACTAACTACCGAGCCCTTCCATGACAGAAATGCTTCTAAGTATGTACAGAAACAGAATTTGAGGAGTCTAGGGAATTTTAAATGTCAAACTCTGAGGTGCTTGCTGAGCTTCAGTGCTTGCCAGGGGTAGATCAAGGGCAGGGTGTAGTGGTACAGTTGCATTCCCCTTTGATTCCTGACCCATCCAAAGTTAAAAACTGACTATCAGTGGCAGATGCACTTCTAGTCAGGCAGGAGTCAATTGACTTCATGGCTCATTATAATCTACTTGGCTGCTTGTACATGCCACAGTTTAATTCTCCCTAAATTGAAGTGGTGGGTTTTTAAAAACACTGAATTAAACTGAAATAAACCCCTATGGCATGTACACAAAGGCCAGGCCCAATCCTTACCTGCCTCTCCAGCAGCAGAGGGGGTGGGGGGAAGGCAGGCAACCTGCCAGTGGGCAGAGCAGTCCCTGAGCTGCGGAGGGGCCGGTGTTTCCCTCCATGGTGGTGGCGGCAGCACCCCCAGGTGGCCCGGCCTGGGCAATCCAGGAGGGGTACCACAGCTGCAGAGGGAAGCACCGTTCCCCTCTCCCCCTCCTCCCCACAGCCATGGAGGGAAGCACCAGGCCCCTGTGCAGCTCAGGCAGGTAGGCTGTAGGGAGCAGGAAAAAAAAAGATCAGGCTCACCACTTTTTTTTTTTTTCCTTCAGTGTAGTCTGTTTACATGGGCTGCCTGCATGACCTGCCTGCACAGCCTCTAAGCTGCACAGGACCCGGTGCTTCCCTCCTCAGCTCTTGCACTTTGTTAGGTAGCAAACTAAAACACTTCAAAGGTGTTTTATTTTGCTATATCCCAAAGTCATTTAACGTGCAATACACTGCTGACAGTGTAAACAGCCGCACCATTAAAGTGCAATATGCCACCAACACTGTAAACAGCTGCACCATTAAAGTGATGCAAAAGGCATTTAAGCTGCTTTAAAGGCCAATTTTGTGGCACGTACAAAGGCCCCTCAATTCCTTCTAAACTCTTCATTCTATAGGTGTTAATGATCCTCTTTCCTTTTTAATGGTCTTTAATGGTTCCCAGTACTCAAGCTATCTTTCCTTACCCAATTCTACTGTCTGTTAGCTGCTCCAACTAATGTAGCTCTCATTTCAAAGCAGTGCAGCCTGGTTTTTTTGTTTTTTAATTCTAGATACAAACTTTAACTCAGGTGTGGAAATGTTAACTCAGGCAAACACTAACTCAGATGTGGAAATAACTTTCAATAACTGTCAAGATGCTCAAGAAGGCTAGATTTTGTTTTATGAATCTGAAAGAGAGACATACATTTAACTATAAGGACTACAGGACTAATGAAACAACATCTTTTGATTATTTTTGCTTCGCTTGTTTTGGTTTTATGTCTAATATGTTAAATCGCAAAGTAAGGCGCGTGATAATAAAGTTTTTTCTTTTTCCTGCTTCAATCTTAAATTGAATATTGTAGCTCTAGGCCCCTTGCTTATTAGTGAAGCTTCTGGTTTCTTTTTAACAGGAGAAAAAGGTGTTGTGTTATATGATGATGTACTACACTCCCCCAGCTTTCAAAATCCTAGATCCACCCATAGTGCCTTCATGGTATATAAATTCCATCTGAGCCTCACTTTTAGGTGTCTTGGTTCCTTTGGGGATCTGGACCTTAATTGACACCTCTATCTTCAACGTTTCCATATTGACTACACTACGAGGCTCTCCACTCAACATACATGCTGTTGTGGATCCCATTCTAAGGCACTTGACTCTCCCCTGCATTGTATAGGTGGTCAGGGCCCCTAGCTCAGAATTGGGGACTCCACTACAGGTACCAAACATGTATAAGTGAGGCATTACAAAACTGAGAGGTACAATGCCTTGACCCTTTTTTTGGATCAGAGCCTCCAGGTCTCTTCCCCTTGCTTTCCCATCAGCACAGAACAGGAAATACCATGCATGGATTTTGAACCTAAAATGTGTGAGAGTTTCAAATATTAATCAGATTTTTTAAAAGGCACTGAACTTTTGCCAATGCTTGCCTAGGTTTTTAAGGTCTCCAAGATGCTTGGAAAGAGAAGAATTTTAGATCTATAAAACCAGTTCCCAAGGTAACAATCAGTCCTGTAGAAGCTGAACAACACACAATCTTCACATGCATAAGCGCTGTCTGTTCCCTCTCGAGCACTTAAGTGTTAGCTGAGCAAAGAGAGAAAATATTTCTCATATTTACAGTCTTAGCCTAAAAAAAAAATCACTGTACCTTTTAAAAGCAACTAAAAGGAAAGATACTGCAGTTGATTCACATTCTTATTCCTTACCTAATGAGCTATCTAGAAATGCAAATGTTATTGATTGGAAAAATAAATAATCTACTAGTTGAAACAAGCACGATATCATTAAATTGCATCTTGATCTCACACTATAACTACAAAAATATGCAGTTTTCTATTGTATGCCAGAAGAAATCAAAAGGAATTCAAATGTTGTCATGTCTGTTAGTGCTACAGAATTTCCTCTCTTGCGTGATCAAATGCCATGGATCAAAGAAGCACCCTTTTATCAAACACGTGATGGATACCAGTCATTATGTTAGATATTCCACACAACACAGGCAACCTTCTGATATCCACCATGGAAGTAGGACAATGACCAATATTTTAAAGACATTTCTTCCTGGGAATACCACAGGTAGATGCCATAAAGAGGTATCTGCAGGTATCCCCATATGCTCAGATTTGTTATAGGATAAATTAGTCTAACAGCTCTAAATGTTCATTTTATTGCTTTCTTTCTTAATGCTCAACATAAACATTTCCTGGGAGATAGTACACATGTTCTGCTTTAATCATCTGTTTTTGTAACTAGTTAGAAATATATTTCCCACCCACCTTCTATTCCTCCTGAAGTCATTTTATATTTTTGAAACAAAGAAAAAAAAAATAATATATTTTCTACAATCTGTGGAGGCAGCCTGGAAATCACTGACAAAAATGACATTCCCTGGGACACACTGACCCTTACTTGCACAGGTAGGAAAGTGTATGCATGCTATATCTAAGAAAGCCATGGGCAGGTTTAACAAAGCAAAGCACTAGCAATTTTAAAAAATAGCAAAATAGGAGGGGTTAGTAATTCCAAAACTTCTCTCCAAAACTGTTTTGAAATAGGAAATCCCTCAAAATTGGTCCTTTCCAATGAGCAGTTTCAGTTTAAACAAACTGGCATTATCCAACAGAAAAAATCTCAGCCAGGTCAATTCCAGATGCATAATGTATGAAGAAAATAAAGTCTTAAAAACCAGAAAAGACAAATAGGGTGAATAAATAACAAATGTGAAGAAGTAGAGTGTATTGAGTACAACTGGTTAGAAGCAAGAAGCAGGCACTAGAAGGTGGGTGCTTGTAATGAGACAGCCTGATGAATAAGCTGAACCAAGTTGGTAGCTGGATATAGAAAGGAAATGCTGATTTTTGTTCTTTTGTTCTCATAACACTGAGCTTGTCATTCAATGGATGGTCATTCAGAAGTCCACTGAAAAAGGAGCTGCCACCCCTACATGGTAGTGGTTTTTGAAAAAGCATGCTTGTCTGGTCACTGAACCAGAATAAAACTGGAAAAATAGAAATGTAATACCTCAACCAAAAAAAATGACAACCACACAGAAGCAGTAAGCATTAGGGCAGTGCAAAGCTTCGGTTGCTAATCCGATTTGCCGGAGATTCAGCCCGATTCAGTGGCCGAATCTCTGAATCTGAATTGAATCAGGAGACCCTTTAATCTCTCCAAGCTGAATTGAATCAGAACCCTCCGAATCAATTCGGAAAGATTCGACAATTCAGGCATAAACACAGCTTTAAGTTTTTGCTACATACCTCAAGGTACCAGGTAGCTCATGAACACTGAGATGTTGGGGAGGATGGAGAGTCCCTCAGAAGCATGGGCAGTGGCCCCAGTGCACTCAGCAGCAAACCCAGAAGTGGACCAGAAGCACTTCCAATCCATTTCCGGGTCTGCCAGGGAGTGTGCTGGGGGCCCCCCTGGCTCAGCAACTGGTGCCTCCTAGGCCTGGGGGGCACCTAGGGTCCCCCTGTAGCTGATCACTGAGCTGGGGGACATGGGAGGGACCCCCTAGTGTGTTCAGCGGCTGGCCCAGAAGTGGACTGGAAGTACTTCTGGTCCATTTCCAGGTTCACCACCGAGCACATGGGGGGCCCAACCATGCTCCTGTGAGACACTTCATCCACCCCACCATCACAGCATTCACAAGCCGTGCCTGGTACCTCAAGGTATGTAGAAAAAATATTTAAAGGTGCATTTAGGTCCAAATCGCTGATTCTCCAAATCAGCATCGAATCTTCAGATTCAGATTTGGCTGAATCAAATCAGGACAGTGATCCAAATCAACTAATTGAATCACTGTTCCCGATTCAGGCTGAATCCGAATCGAATACAGCCCATTTCGCACACCCCTAGTAAGCATGGGGTGGCCGGGAGCCCACATAGCTACATTAAAATAGAGCTGAATTTCAGGCCTCCAAGATCTACATTTTTTTAATCTAAGAACCACTCAGTCTGGAACCAAGTAAAGCAATCAACTTCCACGCTGAAAAATCCAGATCACAACCCTGAATGCTCCCCAAACCCCAGCACTGGAAGCAGATTACATCACTTCTAATTCCAGTTATTGTACTTGTCATATTGTGGCATTACAGACAGGCTAATCAGTTCTCCAAGAGGCTAACTTACTTAGGCACAGTGCCACATGAATGCATGGAGCTGCTTCTGATTTGAGAAATAATCACAGTGTACCTCAAGTGGAAAGAACACAACATCTGAGCACAGCAAATTCAGTACAGCCATGCTCACACAGTACTGAGACAGAGAACTAATTAGCTGACCTGAGCTGTGTGAGTGAAGATGACTGCACCACTTCTTAATCTAGAAGTAGCATAGCTGTTTGCAGCAGCACCAGGCAGCTTCAGGATGCCTCCTCTCATCTGGACCCTACCTGGCTTCTATACTCTTGGAGTGCTTTTCAAAATTCAGGACAAAAGTCCTCTTTTACAGACACTAGGAAACAGTCCCAAAACTGTGCCTTTCCTGGAAAATCAGGGACAGGGTTGCTTTAGACAGCAGGGGAAGTGAATGGTTCAAAGAAAAAAAAAAGTTTGAGAACCAATGGATTTGAAATGGTGTTTACCCATTAAAATTAGAAACCAGTTATCAGTATTTGCACCCTTGATCCTTCCTGGGCATTTACTGGGCTTTGCTGATACCAGTAAGACACGCTTGATAACTAGTACTTGAGGCAAAAAAGCCTGCACAAAATGACATAGTGAGGTCACCAAGCCTTGCATAGCTCCTTAAATGTCGAGTAAATATAAACTACCTCAATGCTTTCAGTGAAATCTGGAACTCATCCAACTTTTGAGGCTTTTGATTCTTCTCTGGGATGTTAGCATTAAGGAGTCAGCTGGGACTCTTGTGACATGACACACAGGGGTATCTGTTTTCTGGCAGAATATTACAGGCAAGTCAAGGCTGGCAAGCAAGGAGGTTGGGTGAAAAGGAAAGTACATGCAAGTTTGCCATCCATCCTGGATACTAGCCCAAGAAAACACAATCTTGTGGACTCCTGTCTGACCATTTCTATGAAGAATAAAGTACTTTGGTACAGAAATATTCATAACATTTGGCCCTGAAGGTATAGTTTTTTAGCAATATGCAGCAAATTAGGACATAAAGGACATATAAAAGGCTCTAAATTCCAATCCAATTTCACTCTGTACTGTCTATTCAATACAATGAAAGATTACAACAGGAAGTTGTTTTTCTCCCCTCTCTCTCTTTAATATTGAAGCATATTGAAAACCATTAAATTTACATCCTCATCTGATTACATTTCCAGGGCCCTTTCCCACCCACTTGTTTCCTCTCTGAAAAGTCCCCGAGCAGGTTGGTCAATGTGAACACAATCAATCTGTATGGGTTAAAAAAAAAAAAAATTGAACGAAATAAAAGAACTTTTCATCATGAAATTGTGATTTACATTTTTATTTATCCAAATATTTCCTTTGGAAAACCGTGTCTCAGCCCCATGTGGAAAGCAAAAATCAGCTGTTAAGAGGAGATACATTAAGGAATGAAAAATTATAAAATGCATTCCACCTACATATTGGCTCTAAAGTGAACATCAATCACTTTCCAAGGTAATTAGGTATTGTGTTGGCCGATGGGGACCTAGTGAATGCAAAGGGTAAGATGTAATACTATGTCTATAGAAGCACACATGCACACAAACAAAAATCCTCTTACTCCTAGTGGGCCTGCTGAAAAGGCCTTTTGTGAGTGCCACAACTTTCCTTAAACAGGGCCATATGCTGACCTTAATTATGCAGGCGTAAACCTGGAGCACCACTGCTAATGTCAATGACATTTCTCAAGATTCACACCAAAGGAAATTAAATCAGAATCTCATTCAAAGTTCCTGCCAAACTCTAAGGACATAATACCTGCTTGGTTAAACAACAGGTTATAAAGAACAAGGCCCTATTGTCTAAACAGATGGTGGCATATTGATGAATAATAGCACAAGTAGGCAAACGAGACTTGTTATACGTTGTTAAATACATCAGACTAAATCCTGGCCCTACTGAATTCATAAGGAGTTTTGCCACTGATCAACATAACCAGGATTCAGCCCACCCTGAGATTATCTCAAATACTTGCAAGGCAGTAAGGCACAGCATCAGATAAAATATTTAAAGCTACACTTGACAGAACTCTACAAAATACAATCCTGCTTTGGAAGGAAAAGATGGATAGAAATCCAAATAGCAATCAGGTTTGGAAAGGACCTAAGGAGTACCATAATTCAGCTAACCAAACTGCATGTTGGCAAATAGATTCCTAGCTGACTGTTACGGTTCTCTTTGCAAGCTATTTTATTTCTGTTAAAAACCAGCTGGATTTTCATTGGTATGTTCCAGTATCCAGTCCATAACCAAGCAGAAAAGGAAACAATGTAATGATAACTATTTGGAAAAAAAGCCTGATAAGCTTCATGTCAGAAAGTGTG
>NW_005842728.1:176210-181292 GCF_000455745.1 Alligator sinensis | reverse complement strand
AAGAGAGATTCATTAGATCTTCATTAAAGGAATGACAGGATATAAAACAAATAGGTCTAAAAATGCCTATGGCTTTTCATTACCATTTTTCTAATCTGCTTCAGGCATAGTGGTAATTCTGGTCACTGTAATACACAACAAATCTCATAGAATCAGGGAGAGAATTCCATACATCTGACAAAATTTTGCTCTGTAAATCATACTGGGTGTACCCCTGCTCCAGTTTCGAATCTCAGATCTAGCACTTTCCCGATGCTAATGAGAACTTCTTGTTTAGAATTGGAAAGGATATGAAGTGAAGATCTGAGGTACTGATAGAGAATTCCACTCTGTTTCACAGGGCACATTACTGCTCAGCAAGTATCCATGTCTACATGTGCAAATGTTTACTACACAGTAATTAGCTCTAATTATGAGTAAAGTTGCTACCTGAAAATGCAAGTAGCAAATTTACTCATAGTTAGTAATTGCTCCTGCTCTACAATCATAGGGTGGGGCCTGGGAGATCCTTACCTCCCAGCCCCAGCTCCACAGTTACATGGCCAGTGCTGGGAGATCCTTACTTACCAGCCCCAGCTCTGTGGTCATGGAGCCAGTGCTGCGAGATCCTTACCTCCTAAACCAAGTCCCACATTTGTAGGACCTGGGATAGGAAATCTTTATCTCTGAGTGCCAGCTCCATGGTTGTGGGGCCAGCAGTGGGAGAACCTCATCTCCCATCCCAAGCCACGCAGTCATGGGGGATGGGAGATCCTCATCTCCCAGTGCTAGCTCTGCAATCCTGTGAGTGCTGGGCTTGGAGATAAGGAGGTAAGGATCTCCCAGCCCCGCAATCACGGAGTAGGGCCTGAAAGTTCCCTACTGCCAGAGCAGGGGGCATTGTCCCTACCCAGGCTCCAGTGGCAGAACCCACCCCAGCAGCAGGCAGCTCCTGGGGGCAGAGAGCAATGTCCCAGCCCAAACCAGGAGACAGATGTTTCCTGACACCAAGGGGGAGTCTACAGCTTCCCCTGGCTGCTTCAGGGGCCAGTTGCAGGGCTTTAGGGAGCAGGAGCAGTCTGCTGCTATAAGCAGCAAATCTTCTCCCACATCCCTGTACATGGATACACATGCCTGGGAGTGTTTACTCTTGAGTAGTTTACTTGCGAGTAAACTGCTCCTGGATCTTGTGCACATGTAGATGTGCTCACACACAATTTCAGCTTATATCCCTATAGCTCCTGATCACAGATATATACAGGGAAAACACAGAGATACCCCTTCACTTGTTCCTCTGTGTCATGAAACATTGATTTGTGAGACTTGAGAAATTTTATTTCCCTATACTGATTGGCCCTCTCTAGGGTTACCTGCAACTCAGCACTTAGCCCTTATTGTTCTAAGATCTTAAGAGAACTTTAGATAGGTGGGTTTAGGATAACCCTCCCTAGCTTGGCATTGGATAATCCAAGACACAGAGAAGTGAAGTAACTTGCTGATGCTAGCTTGGCCAGTGACTAAAACTCAGGACTCCTAAGCTAATCATACCTATAACACAGCAGCCTAGATCAGAGGTAGATTGTGCCTTGTGCTAATGTAGCCACACTGGGACCTGGAGAAAGGAAGAATTTCCCCAGCCCCTAGGTAACCAACAAAAGGCCTAGATACAATTGCAGGAAAAAGGTAAGGGCTTTACTCAGTCCACCTGCCCAGGGAAGAACAGAATGAAACCAGGGTGGGATTTCTCAACCCGGAGAGTCTCTCCACATGAAGCATGCTCTATGTTAGAGTGGGCCGGCTTGGCCTGTAATTGCTTCAGGCTATGCCAAGGCTAGGTGTCTCTCAGGGCACAGACAGAAGTGCAGCTCCTGGGTCTAATTCATGGCACTTCACAGGACATGCTATGAGACTGATCCTCCCAACCCAACAGACATTAATTGTTGGGTCGGGAGGGTGGGAAATTGAACTCCAATTTGGAGCCAATCCAGAGAGAGACTGTGCCTCTTCCCCTAGCTCCATCCCCTCCCCATCCCCACAAACCACCAAACTTCTCTGCTGACTCAGGATGGGAGGAGGAAAAGGCAGGGGAGGGAGAACCATTCCGGATTTCCCTGGATATGCTGTAGTGGGCTTGGTGGCCCCCCCCTCCCCCCAACCTTTGGGGTCTCCAACCCACTTGTGCCACCCTCCAGCACTGGCTGGGCAACACCCAAAATGAACTCCCTCTGTTCCTTTCCCCTCTTCCATTCTGAAAACAGTGCCAGGAGCAGTACTGGGCTGCATCAGCCAACCCCTACTCCTGGCTATCGCAGACAGAAGTTACTGAGGGTGCTCTGTTTTGGACTGCCTTCATTTGAACCCGCATGTAATGAGGGTTTAGATTGTCACAGGATTGGGCTCTTTTAAAGTGATGTGCAGTCATGCACTTGTATTTAGTTGTGGCTGTAGAGCACTTTCAGAGGGCAGATCAGGCAAAAATTGTCACTTCTGTCTGTGCCTTTAGACAGCCCACTTCGTTAGGGCCAGGCATCCTAGAGAAGGGACGCTATCAACCTGATTTAAAGCAGAGGGGGAAGAGATTGAGCAGAGAGGGTGGAGGGCAGGACACTGAACAGAAGTTAAACGGTGGAGCACAGATGTTTGAGAAAAGGGCATGGAGAAATCTACAGGAACTTGCTCTGCCCATAGCTTGAGTGCTACCAGGTGTTGCACCATCTCTGTAAATAAGTCTCTTATTAAGAAAGCCATTTTCATTTTACACTTCAGAAGTCATTCCATATCCAGCAAGCAGTACATGAGAATGTAGAGGGAATAAATTGGGACAAAGAGCCTGGGGTGGGAAGGACTGAGGCTAGAGGTTGGCAGAATGAAGGAACTGAAACTGGATCTGAGAATTGCGAGGAAGAGATTGGAACGGGCAAAGGAGGGAGATTGGCACAGATGAGATGGATGTGACAGGGAGTCATAATGTGGAGGAAGAACCAAGGTAGGTTGGAAAAGGAAATAGAACAAGGAGCTAGGGGGTGACACTGAGATTGCAGCAAGATCCTGGGGCAGGAGCTGAAGAATGTCAGCCAGGGAATGGACAGGGGAGTAGATCAGATGAGGAGCCCTGAGTTGAAGAACAAGGAATGGCAGGGCAAGGAGGCTGTGCACAAACGAGAGGGTTGAATTATGATCATACAAGTAATCTTAACACTTCCTAATGGGAGAAAATTAACTATGAAAATATAATACTCTTTTAAACTGTGCTCTTATAGGCCATTGGTAGAGCCCTTGCTCTCTCAGTCTGTTTTTCCTTGTTTGCAAGTCTAGCATGATACAACTAAGTTAATTACAGTACTAATAAATAAGTGAAGTCTACCTCTTCTCACTTCAGGACACAGACTACTATGAATTAATCCTTTTATCTGAGCTGACCCAGGAAAAGCATTGACTGGCTCCAACAAGGGCCATGTCCAGTCCTTAGCCAGACAGACAGCTCAGCAATCAGAGATGTTAACAGTAAACAGCTTCTAAAAGCCTGGTGGTCTGTTTATCAAGAATTAATTCTTTCTCCATAGAACATGAAGTTCAGGCAGTTTAGGAGGGTTTGTTTGTTCGCATTTTTCTCTTTGGCTTTTACATTCCTTGTTCTCCTAGAAATTATATTTGGAAAATAGACAATTATTCAGTCTCTCACAAAGCTGACAGCCTGCTGCTGCTATCATGAGCTACATCTTTATTCTGTCGAGCTGGTTTGACAGACATTTGTAAGGTTTCAATGCTTTATGTCTCAGCTCCAGGAGACAGTCTCACAAAAAACAGAGCATTCTATTTATTGAAACCTGAGAGTTGCGGGTGGCTATTATTTGGTTCTTATCCCAATCCCATCAATACTCTTGAGTCTGTCTGGGGTTTGAGTGGCTACATAGCTTTCTTCTGTTTGGTAGTTGAACCCCGCCATGTTATTAACCTTGTTTTAATTTCCCTAAAGCTGACTGGTGATGCTATTTGGAAATTTCCCTTGAAATAGGAAATTCTTTTGCAGTAGAAATTGAACTTTCCCACTGGGAAAATCAAAATGAGATGTTTTGGTTTGTTGAACTAAACAGAAATGTTGTGTTTGAAGTGAATTTGACATTCAACTTACTCTACCTAAAGGGCTGTGGTACCTTAGGGAAGCTGGAGCGCAGGGGATTCACATCCTCATTCTACCTTGAGGGACAGACTCCTTAGATTTCCAGTGATAAATATAAGTGTCACCACTTACCAACCATGCATGGTGCATCGCCATAGTTTGATGACTGTGGCTTACTCCAGCAAATGTATTTCAGCTGTGTAGCCACAAGGGAGAAAAGTACAGTGGGTATCTTTTGCTCCATAGGAAATTGGAACCGAATATCAACATGGAAAAGTGTAATGTTCCAGCATTTCCAAATATATTGGAACTTTTCCTTGTGCCAAGAATTTCATCCATTCAACTTTTCAAACAGAAAAGAAATGCCAAAATATCAAACCTTTATACGGGACAGAAATGCTGATTTTGCAGCAGGCTCCTTAAGAAAGGCCCTTCAGAGCATCTGGCCATTTCAATAGGGTTTCCCCATACTGACAACCTCATCACTTCAGGAAGCTGGATAAACACAAGACCCAGGCTCTCCAGATCAGTGTCAGGGTGAATCAAGGAAAGAAACATTCAAGACTCTCCTTCATAGCTTTGTCACTGTTGGGAAGAACCAAAAATGAAACATAGAAACATAGAACTAGAAGGGACCTGTGAGATCATCAAGCCCAGTCTCCTGCCATGGGCAGGAAGTTATTGGGCTCAGATGAGCTCGACAAGGTGCCTGTCCAGCCTCATCTTGAACATCTCCAAGGAGAGTAACTGCACCACTTCTGCTGGGAATGCTCCAGATTCTGGTGATCCTTACAGAGAAGACATGTTTTCTTATATCCAACCTGAATTGATCCTCTATTAGTTTTTGCCCATTGGTCCTCATCCTTCCTTGAGGTGCCTTCCTGAATAGATGCTCTCCTAGTTTCATAGATTCATAGATGCTAGGGTCGGAAGGGACCTCAATAGATCATCAAGTCTGACCCCCTGCATAGGCAGGAAAGAGT
>NW_005842728.1:174236-174649 GCF_000455745.1 Alligator sinensis | reverse complement strand
CCATCCTCAGCTCCATGGCAGCTTTGGCCCGTCTAACTGCCTCCCTACAAGCACGAGCAGAGGAGGTATATTCATCTTTGGTGATCTCTCCCTGTTTCCACTTTTTATGTGCTCCCCTTTTGTCCTTTAGGCTGCCCTGGATTTCTCTGGTCAGCCAAGGAAGCCTTCTGACCCCTTTCCCTCTTTTTCCTCCCATTGGGATTGTCTCCCTCTGTGCCCAAAGGATCATTTCCTTAAGGCACAGCCACCCTTCCTGGGCTCCCATCTCTTCAAAACTCCTACTCTGCAGTGCGTCCTTGACTAATCGCCTGAGTTCATTGAAATCAGCTTTCCTAAAGTCTAGCACTTTCACCCTACTAGTTACCTTTCCCACTCGATGTCTTATGGTGAATTCTATTATTTGGTGATCACTG
>NW_005842728.1:120975-174116 GCF_000455745.1 Alligator sinensis | reverse complement strand
CTCCTGCGTCAGGTGGAGGTCCTGTACGCAGGATAGGAACGTGTGTGAACGGTGGGACTTTGCTGTCTGTGTCTCCCAGCAGATGTCTGGGTAGTTTAGGTCCCCCATGACTACCGCCTCCTTAGTTTTTATGATCTCTGAGAGCTGCCTCAGGAGCCCCGAGTCTAGTTCTTGATGCTCCCCCCTGATGTCTCTCTCTAGGCAGCTATATGCAGCTTGTATGCCATTATCAAGTCATCTCTCAGCCTTCTGTTCCTCAGGCTGAACAGGCCCAGTTCCTGGAGGCTCTCCTCACAGGGCCTATCCTCCATGCCCTTACCTAAACAGGTGGCCCTTCTTTGTCCCCTCTCAAGCTTATCCACATCCTTCTTGAAGTGCAGTGCCCAGAACTGGACACAGTACTCCAGCTGAGGCCTCACCAATGCCAAATAGAGAGGGAGAAGTACCTTCCTGGCTCTATTGGCCACACAGCGGCTGATGTACACCAGAGTTTTGTTTGGCCTTTTGGAAGCATCATCACACTGTTGGCTCACATTCATTTTCCAGTCAATCGTGGCCCCCAGGTCTCGTTCAGATGCTGTGCCAGCCAGAGGACCACCACCCATTGTATATTTGTGGTTGGGGATCTTCTTACCCAAGTGAAGGACCTTGCACTTCCCCCCATTAAACTTCATCTGATTTTGTTCTGCCCATAAATCCAGTCTGTCAAAGTCATCCTGGATCTTTGCTCTATCTTCTGGTGTGCCCACATTTCCCCACAGCTTGGTATTGTCTGTGAACTTAATCATTGCACTTTACACCCCCACATCCAAGTCGTTAATGAATATATTGAATAGCACGGGTCCAAGCACCAATCCCTGGGGGACACCACTGGAGACAGCCCTACAGGGTGAGGCCATCCCATCGATCACCAGTCTCTGGGAGCAGCTTTTAAGCCAGTTGTCCACCCACCTCACTGTAGACTGGTCCAGCCCAGTACCCTCCAGTTTGTTAGAAAGAATCCCGTGGAAGACAGAGTCAAAGGCTTTACTGAAGTCTAAGTAGATGATGCCAACCTCGTGTCCCTCATCCAGATGGTTAGTTACCTGGTCATAGAAGGACACAAGGTTCATGAAGAGGCATAGTCAATACCTAGGAGTGTAGCATCTTTTTATTGTTATGTAACTGTTTCCACAAGTGTGATGGTTCCACAAGTGGGCTGGGGTGGGTCATCCAGAGGTGGAGGGGTGGCTCTCTGCAGCAGTGCACACCCCTAAGGAAGACATGGGGGCACATGCCCCATGCGGGGCAGAAGTGGGATGGGTCTCTGTGCTGTGATGCCTTGCCCCAGGAGTGGAGCCATGCAATGCCACTGTCGCCTGCTGGACAGGCAGGGGACATGGGGCACACTGGCCTTGTGGCACAACCCCTGCCTGCCCGGTGGCAGGAGGTACACTGGGGTCATGTGGCTGAGCTCCTGGGGCAAGACAGCAGGGCACAGAGCCCCAGCCTACAGCGGGCAGGATGCCTCTTCCCCATGGGAAGCACGTGCCCCCACTTTTCCCCCGGGGTTGCACACTGCTGCAGGGAGCTGTGGCCCCCTCCCCACCTCTGGACAACCCACCCCGGTGCCCCATTCACCCCAGCCCTGCTCCTACCCCACTCCCCACCTTGCTACAGGGGCCCAGATCTCCCATCCACCCCTTCCCTTTGCCCCTGCCCCTTTCCTTCCACTTACCAGCTGGGAAAATCCAGAGATCTGAGGGTTGGATTGGGAGATCAGGAGTTGGAGTTATTTTGACTTTGAAATCCTGAGTCTGATGATGGTTTTGTGACAGTTGCCATTACTCTTGTCAATGTTTGATTTTTAGTATATAATCTTTTTTTCAGTTTTCAAGATAGCAAACCCCTTTCCCAACAGGAGTGTTTTTGAGGGCAAGGGAAAGGACTTCTGGTGGCAAAGATCAGGGGTTGGGACGACTTCCAGTCCCAAAGTGGTGACAAGGGGGCCGGGCTTCTCTCAAGGGATGGGGCTACCCTTGCAGCCCTTGGCAGCTCACCAAAACTCATTAAGAGGCCCTCCACCTGAAATAATTTCCCACCCCTGCACCAGTGCCTTCTGTGTCAAAGCAAAAGCAGTTTAGAAGAAGCCTAATTCAAGTAGAGTGTAGTAAACATGCTAGGATTATACCTAGTAGCTGGTCCTCTCAGGAGACTTAGGTACCACTACATCTATTTTCTGGATCCCTGTGGAGCTTAGATGGAGCTAAACATCTAGCTGGTTAGTACAGGGCAGTTCAGGGCATGTTAGAACTGGAACTACAGGCTCTAAAGTATTTGGAGGCTGAACAAGGTGGTACTTAGTGATTTTTAGGTATCTTCAGAGTCAGGAAGTCACTGAGCAGGGGAGGAGATTGAAATCAATTTTGGAAGTAGGTACCTAAAATCTGCCTCAGTCCTATTTTGGATCTGGTCCTTAAACCAGAATTTTCACACAGCTAGTCACTAATTTTCTGCTCCATGTTTTACTAGGTACACAACTTGAGACCATAGTTCTAATTAGCAGAAGTTCAGAGCACTGACAACTACAACTGAAGGCAATGGGAGCTGTGCTTTGAACAGGTAGTGTTTTATTATAATGCTGTATACTATAAAAAAACCAGAGGCTCTTTTTGACCTTTATCTCTCCATGTCTCATCTTCATGACTGTGAAATGGAGATAACACCCCTACCCTACACCTCACATCACAGGGTAACTGTAAAAAGCAATAATTGTTGACTGTGATGGTCTCAGATACTAGAGTGATGAGTGCCACAGAAAAGCATATGAGGAAATGAATAATCTTTCAGAGTGGAGTTTGAAGAGTATTAATATTAGGAAAGGCACACTGAAAAGCTATGGTACTGACTCAGAAAAAGTGAGAACCATTCTGTGCAATGAATGATGCAGTGGCCTTATAAACTAAGTAATATATGATTGTATATATAAAGAATGTATCATAATCCACACACACACTGATGCCAAATTAAGTGTACATGTATAACCCTTAAGACTCACATTGCCTAACATTTACTCTTTGGCTTTACAACCTGACTAATGTTATTTTAATGTTGGCTGTGGGTGTAGGACTCTAAGTATGTGCAATATAAAACTCAGCTAAAAGGAAATAAGGGAAAACTAATGTCTTCCAACACAGAATTTGAATACAACAGATGGAAAAGGATAGTGTGAGGTGTTCAAAAGGTTTATCACCACTATGTTTTGGACTTTCCCTATGGAGCAGAATTCACTGTTCTATTCAAATACAAGGGCTGACCCAAAAGGAGGTATCAAAGATCTTTAAAAGAAAGCCATTCAGTTACATTTCCCTCTACAACTGGGTGGGGAGGAGAGGGGAATGACAGCTGTTGGCCAAGATGTTGTGCACTTTCTTTCCTTCCTCCTCTGCCATTTCTCAGCTTCCTGAGCAAAACAATTCTTTTCAAAGTGGGCTGTAGCTTGATGCATGATGCAGCACCAGAGCCCTGTTACCAGCCAGCACTTCCCAGTTTATAGGGTTGATGCCACCCTTCTTAAGGTATCCTTTCAGGGTGTCCTTGTGGTGCTTCCTCTGTCTTCCATGAGTGACTTGAGAGAAGAGGACTTGCTTTGGCAGACAAGTGTCAGCCATCTGTACTCAGTGGCCAGCCCAGCAGAGTTGATATTTCATGATCTTTGCCTCAATGTTGGTTACATTAGTTGCCAAGAGGATGCTGGCAATGGTGTAGTGGTCTTCCCATCTAATGCAAAGGATGTTCCTGAGGCAATGCTGATGGAACCATTTCCAGCACTTAAGATAGCTTCAATGTGTCACCCATGTCTCACAGCCATAGAGGAGTGTGGAGATAACCACTACATTTTAGAACAAGATCTTAGTTTCCATCTGAAGTTCTCAATAGGCAAAAACACATCAAAGCAGCTTTCCAAAAGATACACTGACACAGCAAATCCTATATTTGATTCCTACATCAAGACTGAATGACTGGGAGAGGTGGCTGCCAAAGTATGGGAAATGCTCAGTGTTTTCCAGGAGTTCTCCACCAATGGTAACTTGTGGGGGTAGGGGGACAGCTTGTGCTGGGGCGGGCTGATAAAGCACCTTGGTCTTCCCAATATTAAAGGAGAGTCCCAGGTTATGATAGGCACCTGAAAAAGGTCAAGGGTGGACTGCAGATTGGATAACACAGTCATCAGCGTACTGAGGGTCAGTGATGCCAGTCTTGGTAACTTTCATTTTTCTGTGAAGGTGCCGCAAGTTGAAAAGCTGAATGTCCATTCGATACTCAATTTCAACTCCAGGAGGAAGGTGGTCATGGATGAGGATCAGTCACACCAAGATGGATAGATGGAAAAAAGAGTTGGGGTGATGATGCAGCTCTATTTGACACCAGTACAGATGACAAATGGATCCATCTCTGATCCACTGCAAAGGCCTGTGGTGGTCATTCCATCGGTAGCCTGAGGACATTGATGAACTTCAGTGGACAACCAAACCTAGCCAGGACCTTTCATAAGGTTTCATGATCAATGGAGTCTAAGGCTTTGGTTAGGTCAATGAATGCCATAAACAGCTCCTGGTGTTGCTCTCTACATTTCTCCTGGATCTGTCATGCAACAAGAATGTTGGTGGTACCCTGAGATGGTCTACAGCTACACTGGATTCCGGAACAACATCTTTGGCAAGGGGGAGGAGGCGATTCAGAAGGATGCAAGTAAGAATCTTCCCAGCAACAGAGAGGAGAGCAATGCTTCTGTATTTCCCACACACTGACTTGTCCCCTTTCTTGAAGGTGGTCACAAAGTTGGCACAAACTACTTGTTATTAAAATCTACTGAGATATAGAACAGTCTCCCAAACAAAGTCATGAATTCTCTCTCTAAGGTCCTTGAAAAACAAGACTGGGTAAGGAAATTATGTATACACTGGCAGGTAGAATGGACTAGACTTATTCCCTACAATTCCATCATTACCATTTAATTTAAAAGTAAGTGAAAATCAGCACAAATCAGGTACATATGCATTAGTCAAAAGACATGCACAGTAATACAACTATATATTACAAATCCATTTAGTAAAGTGCCCCTTTAAAATGAGCTTGGTGCTCATTTCCATTGAATATTGCATGTGTACAAGAACCTTAGCAATATGTTTACAACTTACAGTTCCATTATATAGCAAGGATTTTCAATTGGAGTCATCACAAATATCAGTTAAATATAAATCACACCAGTTCTTATTGACATGATGCCCTGGTTACAATATTGCCTCAGTTAGTCATTTTCATTAGTAGAATTGTTCTGTCATTCACTGATTTAACTCTTGAGCATGGACATCGCCTCATTCAATAACATTTGAGCAATATTCTCTCTTTCTTCCCATTCCCTTATGAAACAGATAACTTCAGTTATTTAATCACCAAGGCCTCTATAGACCCCTTTCAATTAGCTCTGTTCAGAGAATTTTCCTAGAATAGGAAAGAGAGAATCCACCCCCAATAACCTAGGGACAAGGAAGGGGTACCCCGTTCAGTTACTATAAATTACTGGCTTTTTATTATAGGCCAGAGCCCCTTTAGAATGCTATGCATAGGAGTTAATAGACTTGCTGACCACATCTTGCTTTCCACTGCCAGTCACCCAATTAGTTTTAGGCACTGGGTGCCCTTTATATGAAGCAAAGCAGCACTCCAATGAACAAAGATTTTTCAGGAGCAAAACAGTAATAAAAATGTATATTTCCCCCTCCACAGCCCAATTCCTTACAACTCATGTAAACATAAATTGATAGAAAAGGGGTCTGTTATTCCTAAATGGAAAAGGATGTGGATCCATGTGAATGTAAATGGGAGGATGGTGTGATACCCATATGTCCCTATTGTTTTTAAGCTGCTGTTCACTCTGAAAAAGTTTGAGAAGCCTTCATAGAGTATACAAGCTACTGCAACACAACCTGTCTTTGCACAGTTCCCTGTATTCTACTTCCTGCAATGGGCTGATTTCAAATGTCCCGATATTCACCCTCCAGCAAGCAACCTATTCTGGAGTCCTGTGTAAGTCTGGCTGATTGCATTTACATTCTGTAATTTTACTAAAGGCAAAGGGAGTTATATATAGCAGGGACAAACCCACCAGTGTGCCTGAGTTCAGAATCAGGCCTGCATTCAATTTATCTACGTAGATGCAAGTTCAAATTACAAAGATGACCAGTGGAGTGAAGGCAGCAACTAGTCATTTGAATATTTCACAAGCACACACACACAGCTGCACCACTGTCTTACAGTGTAGAGAATTGTTCTTTTGGAGCAGGAGACTGAGAGCCCTACCTCCCCTATTATGGGGGGCTTGAAAGCATCCCTCTTGTGGTATTATGACAAAAATGAACTCCCTGCATGACTTCAGAATCATTTTATTAAACTGTGAGTATTTGTCAGACCACTACACCTAAAAGTGTAAGCCCAGCCCCAAAATAAAAGTCAAAGAAAGGAAGCGGCTGGTATAACAGTTGTCTCTGCTGCATGACACAAGTAGCAGAGATGCATCTTGACACATATAATAGAGTGTTTTCATGCAGCTGTGTATGGGATGTGTTCAATGGAGAGCAGCTCAATCATTGAGACAGGAACCGCTTCAGATCCTCTCACAAATAGAGTGGATGGCTTGTGAGGATCTTAACTGTCATAGGAAAGGCAGCAATCTTTGAGACAACAAAAGTGAGTAATGATTTCAAGGACTCAAATTACTCCTACGCGCTAAAGCTTTGTCTGCAACAGCTTTCTTTGGCCTTCTTTTTCCCGACATTCCAGTGGTAGCAACAGTGCCCACCAGCACTTTAACTACCCAGTTAGATAACTCTCAGCAGTTAGGCAACACAGTGGTAAAAATACAGGCAGGTTCTTATATACCTTAGGACTCTCCCCAGAGCTACAGTCATTGATGGCAATCCCCCAACACTGGCCAGAAAAGGAAATGATTAGCAAAGAAATGGCCTTAATCATTCAGTACAAGTACAATTAACTCAAGTCTGATCATGGAAATCTGGTATAATGATACAATTTAAATTCAATTCAGGGCACTTACAGCATCCTCTTTTGACAAAAATTTCCCCCTCATAGCTGGATTATCCATATTCCCAATGTCTGAGCAATGCCATGCCAAGAGACTATATCATTGTGTCAAGCAGATTTAATTCTGAAGTGGAGAACAAATGTGGCTGACAGCCCTGTAGGTTACATTCAGCACCAGTGAAAAAATCAAAGTGCGTCCCACCCAAAATAATTAGTGATGATCATAAATGATTCCTACCACTTGGCATCAGCTAAGACCCTGTCAATTCATGCTACTGAGAGCACTTCTAACAACGTCAGAACAGTTTACACCAAAAGATGTTATAGCTTCTCCATTACATGATTACTTTAAATCAAGATTGTCTGCCTTTTGGAAAAAAGACAGATTGGAATTTAACTTCAAGTATTTTAACCATGATGTAAAAACTACTGCCTAAAATTTGATGGCCTGTGTTATACAGCAGGTCAGAGTAGATGATCATAATGGCTCCTATGACCTTAAAAATCTATGAGTCCATAATATAAAATTACTTTAAATCAAATTCTACCCTGTCAATTTTATGATGCTGCATTAAGGTGAATTATCAGGATCTGTTATGCAAAGCCTTTTAACAAAATCTTACAGAATAACTCTGTGGAGACTAATGTAGCCCTACAAACAGCTGGAAATGCCCTCAGATGTTAAAATTTTATTCACCCTATAAAATCTCTCTCTCCCCCAGCATAAGCTTCTACATATATTCCTAAGTCAATGATCTTAATCGTACACTATATACATCAAAGAGTAAATTGAAGAGCAAGTTGTTAGATGAAATTTCCCAGACCTAACCTCCCACCAGATGTTTGTGTTATTGAGCATGGATATATTACACCATTTTCCTAAGTGGTATCACAAACAGGAAGGAGCACTTTGGAGTCCAATGATATACAAATCTTGCAAACTGTATTTTAGACTTGCCAAACTAGACCAAGTTCTAAAACTGTTGTGTGTTAGGAATTTATATTACATGTATTTCTTAAGCAAAAGGGAAGGGTGTGCTTTGTACGACAGACAGAAAAACCCCAGAATAACCTTGCTGGCACAAGTGAATGCAGAATTTATATTACAGTTTTCCCCTCTACCCTCCTCTATGCTTCTTTGCCCAGTTGCTTTGTACTTGGGCTTTTTACAATTCTCATCCGATCATACATTTTTTCATGTCATCTCTCCCCACTCATCTCTGTTCCTTTTCATTGTGGTCTCTCCGTCTGAGTTTCAGTCAAACGTTCTAAGTCACAGTGCTCAAGTAGTTTCAAAATCAGTTCTCCAAGCAATAAGCAACATCCTGCTCTCTTTGCAGTCCCAGTGGAGGCAAGCTTCTATGTAAGCAAGTACAGCAGAATTCGGCCTTTTACTATTTCCAACAGTATCTCCAGTGACATCCATGATGATAACTCATGTGTAATGAAACAGCATTAAGACCATTTTTACATTTACATTTTCTGCTGCACCAGAGAGTTTTTTAATTTAATTTCAATTCTCATTAAATGAGGTCTGATCAAAAGTAACAAACCTACAAGGAAAGTGATCTCATTTAATTGTACTGCTTGGTTACACTTCCTTCTTAAAGGTTGCTTTCACTATTTTCTATAACCTGGTGCCTTTTATGACAAATAATGGGGAGGTTATTTAAAAACCCACTCAGCAACTCAGTATGCTTCACTACCAGAAAGTGCAAGCAGTGAAGGAATTATGGGCTTCATTCATCTTTCCCTTTTTATCAGCATTCTGTTAAGTTAGAGAAGTCACTTATTCTGAGTGCTGTTGGCTCAGTTTCTTTCGGAGTTGGCACATGTTCCACTGTAATGACTGATCACAACACACTGTATGCAGGACAAGTGAATAAGTAGGCATTCATGGAAAGACAAGTTAAAGGGAGGCCAGAATGTGACTAGCTTAAGACTTTAATTACAGTAGTGCTAATCACCAAGAAATTATAAAATATATAACAGCCTAAACAAAACACTCTTATGGTATAATTACTTTCCTCATAAGATCACACAGCACTGTAAAAATCATAGTTAAGCTTTATAACTGCCATTTGGAAGAAGGTAAAAATTATCCTCACTTTCAGGCACAGGGAGATTAAATAACTTGCCTAAGATGACACAGCAAGTCAGAGGCAGAGGCAGGACTGGAACGCCTTATAAGCTCATGGTACAGAGCTATAAGACACAGCATCTCTCCCTACCCCCGCCGCCACAACAAGGTTTGTGCCGCCTGCCAAAGCCATTAGAATGAAGTAGACTACTCTTGATGAGCCAAATTTACTTCACAGGATGAAGCAGGGAGCCTTACTTTATCACAACAAGATCCTCCTGATCAGATCCTTCCCTGGTGTCTATCCCCATAAGGAGGTATAAAATAAACAAGTATCCTCTACTCTGACCAGAAAGGGGAGCTCAGGGACAGTGTTGGGAGATGGGTTTTTTGTGTTCTCTTGCAAGAGCGACTCAAAAATCAGGCCCAAATCTAATCTACAGGTACAGTGATTCTCCCACTTCTTACCTCATAAGCAAGGATCCAGGTTTTCCACTTCCTGTGGAAAAACCCAGATTCTCCCCTTTGGAGTGGGAAATTGTGGGTTTCCCCTTCCAGCCTGCAAGGAGCTGCTTGAGGCTGAGGGGAGTAGAGGGAGGGTGATCAGAGGCAGGGGGCACCATGTGCATGTGCACCTGCACGCACAGACATGTAGCCAGCAATACAGCCAGGTCAGGGTAGTGGGAGGAGCCCCAGCAGCTGGATACAGGCAAGTCTATGGGATGGGGGAAGGGGTTGGAGGGCCAGGGCTTGGGGTCTGTGAGGCATGTGTAGCAGGGGTGTGTGGAGGTCTGTGTACATGCCTGTGACATGGCGCAGGTGCCTGCCAGTGCTGGGGGAAGGTGTCCAAGGTTGCAGTGGGGCAGGGGGATCTGAGACAGTGCTCAGTGCTGCTGGCAAGCCCGGCCCCACATTGTTGCCAGTGGGGCCTGCCTGCACCTCCCTCTCCAGCAGGTGAAGGGGGCAGGAAGTTCTTTTGGGGGTGGCAAGGATTTGTGTGGCCAGGCTGGTAGTACCAGGGACCAGTGCCCATGCTTTAAGGGACAGGGTGACCAGGAGAATGCTGTGGGGTACGGGGCGGGGGGGGCATGGCCAGGCCACCTGGCACAGAGTGGGAGCCCCAGCCCAGGGTGGAAATGTGCCACAGGCATCCCTTCCTCCTCCGTGCGGCCTGCGCCAGTGCTGGATTTGCTCCTTTACCACCTGCACAAGCTGGAGCCACCATAGTCACTGCAGATGAAACAGAGACCACCCGGAGCCCCTCGCCCTCCTCCTGGTACCTGTAACATGGCCCAGGCCAGAGCCACAGTCAGCTTCATGCTGCTGCTGTGGAACACGGTGCTGGTCCCCCCCACCACGCCACAGCCCCAGCCCCAGCCGGGAGCACAGAGCAGCATGTGGTGCTCCAGCCACTGCCTGTGTTTCTGCACCATTATGTACTGCATGCACCTCATGCTGGAGACTGTCCCCGCCGTGTCACTGCAGACCACCGTCCTGTGAGTCTGTGCAGGGCTGGGAGCACCTGACATAGGCCCTTTATTTGCTGGGGGGGTGGGACTTCCAAGTGTTCTGAGGCTTGGCAGGTGCCAGTGGATGCTTGAGGTGGGGCCCTTCATTCAGCCCCCATCTACCCCACCTTTCCTCCCCAGAGCGTGCAGCTTGGCCCCCATGCAGTCACCTCCTTGTCTTCAGTGTTGGCACTTGCATGTTGCCTATGCCACTGCTACAGTTGGTGGGGGGGGGGCATAACCTCACAACACCGCTGCAAGGTGGGCATGGGGTGCCTCACCTTGATGGCCCTGGAGATGCGGCTGATGGTGGCCACAGCAGCACAGTGTTTCCCTGCCCCACTCCAACTTCTTGCGCTGGTTCTCACCCACTGAGTCATGGAGGTGGCTCTTGTCTGGTACCAATCTGACCAAGCTGCAGCTCCATTCCTGCCCCCCACTGTTGGCATAGAAATCCTTGCGGGGGGCACACGACCCCCCAAGCTCTCCTGATGCATTACCAATGACGTTGTCTATGCCTTGCCCGCTGTGGGTCAAGAATGAAGGGCACCAGGAGCAGAGGGGAACAGATACAGCTGGACCCACTGCTCAGCACAACAAAGCAGTAGAGAGATTTGGGGGGGGGGGGGGGGGGCAGGGGGGACACAGAACAGCCACAGCTGTACCTGCTTCCTGGTGAGCAAAGTGGAAGGGGGAGGGGGAGCTCTGATTTTCCATGATAAATAAAATCAAATGCCAAAATATATAGGTATTTAGAATTTATTATTTTATTATAATGATTGCGCACTGGTAGGCTTTCAAATTGCTTTAAAATTGTAAATATAGCAATTAAACGTTGTGTTCAACTGATACTTATGTATATAGTAGCTTTTCATTTTAATCGTGGGGGGGGGAAAAAACAGATTTAGGGGGGTTTAATCAGAGCATTAAGACTTTTTTATCAGAGAATTTTGGATTTTTTTTAACAGAGAAAACCAAGATCCCTGTTCATCAGGCACAGGGAAACAAGATACAAAATGACAAATAACATAAGATAAATGGTTTTATTCTTGGGAATACAGGATTTCCCCAAATGGATTGAGTTACCAGCCTATCAATTTCCATATCTTGTGCCCGATGGTGACCAACACAAAATGTTTCATGGGAAGCCTTAAAAAAAAATCTCATAACAATAAGCACCTAATAAGCTGTGCAGAAGCTCTCTGTCTTAATTAAGGATGGTGTTGCAGTATACCCAACAAAATTAGCACTATGAGAAGTTATCTGAAGAGCAAGCAGGTGCCAAAAGAGGGTGGTTAGATGAACAATCACCTAATCTGAGTTCACACATGTGGAATTTTTGGACTCCAACAGGCACCCATTCATGATTTCCCCATTGTGTTACACTCTGATACTTTGACCCTCAAATTCCATTTAATTATAGCTTTCAGATTTCAAGTACAGAAATTAAGAGAGTGAGAAATAAATGTGAAAAGCAGCAATGGGCTAGAATGAAAAATCTCAAACTCCAACCCCTCTAGGTTGGGGAAATGCTGAGCTGTACCCTCTGTAGCAACCTGAACAGCTAGATCCAAACACACCTGAAACACTCTAGAAAATTGGAGTTGGGTCCAAACTCTACATTCTGGTTCCTCTCTACTTTAAAAATGACCAAAATGTAAGTTCAGTAGTTTCACATGTCATTGCAAATTTCTATAGTAACAAACTACTGGAACTTATTTTAACCTCTCAATCAAATTCAGGTCTTATCAACAGTGCTTGTATCATTATGCTGTCTATGGACTATGTCTATACACCTTCCTTTGACTTAGGGGGATGAGACAAAATGTTTTAATCAAGAAAGCTCATATCATTTAAACCCTGGCTTCTGACTCTGTATGCTACAAGAGAAGTCAGGCAGGGGATTTGTTAAATTTCTGTTCTAAATTCTTAGATAGATGTTGCATTTTCAATGGAATTAACCTCTTCTTTCATCTTCCACATATGTATGAGCAAGGTATTAAATATATTCTACATAGACACAGATAACAAAACTGCCAGAATCCACCAGGTGAAAACTACATTTCAATAGCCTTAAGCAATATACAATTACATAGATAACACTGAGGAAATAGAGGTGTGGGTAATTATGAAATATTTTAATAGATTCAATCAAGCTCAGAATTACTACACTCCATTAGCAAGAGGTGCAAATGTGGCAGCTGGTTGTGCTGGGCCAGGGATGCTTCGGGACCAGTGTCACAGCTAGATTTCTAAGACAGTATTTTCTTCCCCTGTCTGGATTCCTAACTCGTCCCTCGGCTCATATTACCAGTTTTCCTAGATAATTGTCTTGGGAGCTGGATTTTTGCTGGATTACTTTTCTCTCTCATCCCAGTAGAGGGAAGCTATGTGAAAGGCAGGTTGAATCTCTCTCTCTCTCCAGATTCTATTCTGAATCACAGATGCCTTCCCAAAGAAAGATATTAGTTTCAACTAAACTTTTCATGAGAAATTTCATTTTCAACAAATAGGGTAACATTGTTAGTATGGGAAGGGAAGGAATTAGGCATTTACCTTGAACTCCTTGCTGTTACTGAAAGATAAGATAGACCACAAGTATAAACTTGATGGGAACTTTTAAATGGGTTTAGATGGGGGTGATCTGGCACATCTTCGAACTAAAACAGGGGCAGACAAAATATGGCCTGCAGGAATGATAGTTTAAAATGAAGTCTTACTGTTGTATATTTGGGGGGGGGGGGGATGCAGGGAGTGTGGGGGGTATGGGTGAATGTGAGTTTTGAGTGTATATGGGTTGTGGGTACCAACAAAATTATTCTAATTAGAAAATTAATTTTATCTGCCCCTGGCTGCCTGTCAAAGATGACAAGGTGCCAGCAGTAGCAGGACCCAGGGGGAGGCAGCAGCAGGACCCGGGGGAGGCAGGACCCGGGGGAGGCAGGACCCAGCAGCTGCAGCAGCAAGGCCTGCCCAGTCCAGCCCCTCCCCAACCAGAAGGCTCTGCCTAACAGGCCTGGCCTGGTGACCCTGGGGCTGTTCCCCAACCCTGGTGCAACTCAGCTAAGAATGCGGGGGGGAGAGAGGGAGAGGAGGAATGCTGGCAATCACCACAGTCTTCAGGGCCAGCCCGGCTCCAGCTGTACCCTGCAATCCCAGCGATGCAGCTGGGAGCCATGTGGTGCTAGAGTGTCCAGCAGGGGGAAGTGGGGGAAGAAGCAATGGCAGCAGGCAGAAAATTGGAGAAGTGGTGGTTGCAGCAGCAGCAGGCGGGGGGGCCAAGTGGCAGCAGGTGGGAATGCAGTGATAGCAGGGCAGGAGTGCGGGGCCCGCATCAGTGCCCAAGGGCCAGAGATGGTGGGGGGCCAGGGTGGGGAGGCAGAAGCGTAGGGCTCAGGCTGCCTCTGCTCCTCTCCCTGTTGTCACAACCCCGCCCAGCTGTATAGAACCCCTGCCAGCCCATGCCCCATGCTCCTGCCACCCTGCCCTGGGCCCCCACTGGTCCTGGCTCTGGGGCACAAGTGCAGGCCCTGCACTCCTGCCCACTGCTCCTGCCCACCTCCCACCCACCTGCCATAGCTGCAACTGCCATTTCCCTGCCTTCTTACCCACTGCCATTTCTCCCCAACCCCCCTCTGCCCACCAGCCACTCTGGCACCACGTGGTTCCTGGTTGCATTGCCAGACTGCAAGATGCAGCAGGAGTTGGCCTGTCCCAGCCCCCGCAATACCTGGCTGGCTCTGTACAGTGCTGGCCAAGTTGGCTGGCTCCTGCTCCAACCTGTGAACCCAGCCATGCAGCCAGGAACTGCATGGTCCTGTAGTGGCCAGTGAGGGGGTGGGGGGGGCAGGAAAGTGGTAGCAGTGATGAGCAGGAAGGTAGAGAAGCAGCAGGAGAAGGGCAGCAGTGGCAGATGGGGGTAGGGGAATGGCAGTGACTAGGTGGGCAGGAGCGCAGGGCCTGCGCTGCTGCCCCTGGGCCAGAAGTGGCAGGAGCATTGGTAGAAGCTCTGCCTGACAGGCCCTGAGCACCCCAAGGCTTCATGGCCTGCTACTACCACTGATAGCAGGGGCTATGGGCACCCACACCCTCCAGTGGGTTTGCTTCTCCCCACACTACCACTGGGTCTGCCATGAAGTGGGGGGATGGGCTGGCCAAAGCCAGTGCCAGTGGCCTCGCCCCTCTGGAGCGTCCCAACACTGCTCCGCCCCCGTGCCACCATCACCTTCAAGGAGCAAGGGTTGGGGTGAGGCCATCCTTGCCCCCTGCTGGGAGTAGGCTGGGGCGGGGGGGGGAAAGCCAGGCCACTGCTGCTGGTGCTACCTGCTCCCCCTGTTCCATCCACTCTGTTGCTGCCACGTCCAGGGAGCAGGGCGGGGGGAGGCCTTTTCCCCCCTGCTCCGTCCAGTGTCCCTGCCATCATGGCAGCACACTGCCACCTGTCTGAATGCTTCTTCATACTCTAACTGGTTGTTTGTCAGCCAATCAGAGCACGAATAAAGCATTACTGATGGGCAGACAGACAGATTAAGACTTTTATAATATTAGTATTATCCTTCACCATCAATCACTCCAGAATTGAAGATCAGTTAGTATCAGAGAAAAGTAGAGGACCTTGGGATGTAATCTGGTAAAACACCTTGCTCAAAGAAGGATCATCCCCATCTAAACCCTCCTACATAAATGTTGAGTTAACCTACTTGTAAAAACTTCAGAGAATGGAGTGTCTACAACCTCTCTGGGAAGCCTGTTCCAGTGCTTAACCACCCTCAGAGAGAGTAATTTCTTTAAAATACGCAGCCTAAGTTCTCCGTGCTGGAATTTAAAACAAGTGCTTCTCATCCTATCTCCTGTGGTCACAGACACGTTTATCACCATCCTCTGCATAACCAGCCTTCAGGTATTTGAAGTGTGTGTTTTTTCATATCATTTCTTCCAAACTTTCCTCATAAATTATATTATCCAGGTCTCTAATCATTTTATTGCTCTCCACTGGATCTTTTTAATGGACCCACATCATTCCTGAAGCGTGGTACCTAAAAGGAAGTACTCCAGGTGAGGTCTTACCAGTGCCAAATAGAGTGGAAACAAACACTTTCCTTTCACTTGCAAGTAACATTCCTACTAATGCATCCATTGGCTTTTTGGGGTATTTTGTTTTAGGGTTTTTGTTTTCTGCACAACAGAAGCATACTGTTGGTTCATATTCCATTTACAGTTCACTATAACCCTTAGGTCCTTTTCTGCAGTACTGCATCCTCAGCTGGCATCCCCATTCTGTATTTGTACATGCAATTAGTTTCATCCCAAAAATGCAGGATTTTGCACTTGTTCACACTGAATTATATTTGATTAATTTTAGACCATCTCTTCAGTTATCAAGATCATTCTGAAACCAAATTTGCTTTACCCTCCAGAATGTCTGCAACTCCACCCGGCTTGGCACGAGTTGCAAATTTGCAAACTATACACACAGTCCCATCCTCCAAATCAGTACTGAAAATATTATTTATTCATTTACTTATTAGATTAATAATGCTTTTCTCTGTAGCAAAGGCTCAGGGTAGCTTACAAGAGGAGAACAAAATAACATATACAAGAGAACAAAACATCTTATAAAAGCAAGAGTATTAAAATAAAGTATAACACAGAAATCCCTTGGGTCCCGAGTTAGTTCCTCAACTGGTATCCATTAATTGAACTATATGAATACACACCAACTGAAATCAGGTCTATGACATGCACTTACACTTGGGAATACATCCCCTTCCCCCTATATAACATAAGTAATGACAGGCTATCACTGGTGCTAGGTAATGAATTTACTTCTGTAGCTCTAGATCAGGGGCAGGCAATTATTCCAGGCGGAAGGCTGTTTAATACGTTTTAGCGAGCTGTTGGGAGCCACATAGGTAGCCCTGCCCCTTGACAGTTGTCCTGTCCCCTGGTTGCCACACTGGGGCCAGAAGTCCTGCCCCCTAACCCTGACCTTTGCCACTGGAAGTCCCTCCCTAAATACTCCTTTTGGGAGGGAGGGTTGCCATCACAGAACCAGAAAAAAACCACATCATACACTAGAAGTCAAACACCTACTATAATATATTTTAATTTTATTACAAAAAATATTTGTCATGACTTGTGATTGTGTACTTTATATAAAAGCTATGTACTTGCAGCAGAGAAGCCCCATGCTGGACTCTGCAGGAAAGCAGGGGGTAGGGGTCCCTCCACTCCTGGTAAAGTACAGGAACCTGTGCAGCAGAAAGCAGGGGAAGCAGCAGGCTCCAATGCGGGGCTTCCCCCACTGTGACTGCTGGGGCTTCAGGCATGCGGCACAGAGCCCAGTGCTAGAGCAGGCTCCGCTCCCTCTGTCTCCTCAACATTGGCTGGAGCCATGCCTGCACTGGACACAAGCACCCTGACTTCCGTGCCTGCTGCTCCTGCCAGGCAGCAGGGGCTGCATGCCTGGGGGGAGTGTGTAGGGGGCCCCTACACCTCCCCTACACAAGCAAACCCTGCCCAGCTAAGCTCCATGCTCCCACTGACCCTCTGGGCACAGGTTCTGCGCTGCATTCCCACTTCTGTCCAGCTGCAACTCCAACTCCCCCCCCGACCAGCACCACTGCTTTTCTACCTGCTGCCCCAAGCAAGCAGGTTCCAGCTGCAGCAGGAGCCCTGCCTGGAAGCTGCTGGCTGGGCAGAGCCCTTCTGCCCAAGCAGGTGGGAGCGAGGCCCAATAGGGAATATTGGAGAGTTGTACACATGGGCACCCCACTCCCACCCTCGTGGGAGCACGGTGGGCCAGATGAAAGTCCCTGGCATGCTGGACCCAGCCCCTGGGCTGTATTTTGCCCACCCCTGCTGTTGATTTTGGTTTCATAGACTTGTTTCTCTAGTGGAAGCTGCTACATATATATTAAGTGAAACAAACAATACCAAATATTTGTGCTGCTCAATAAAGCAGGTGAAAAAATGGGAAAACATCTTTGTGACCATTTCACTAACTTTTCAAGAGGTTACCTTTTGACTATGCTCACAGTCCTATCCAGATGTAATCAAACAACTGAAGTTTTATTCATATGAACACTTGCAAAAGAATAAATTCCTGACCCAGTACTGAAATGTGTTCAACTGCAAAATGAAACATTGCTTCACAATCAGACTGTGCAATAGTGTTGTCCATGTAAGACTCTGGCATTAGCAGATACCTCTGACAAATACCAGGCTTTGTAAGCATCTAAAGTAAAGAGATGGAAAGAGATTAAATCAAATTTGTTTCTAGGTGAAAGCAAAAGCAGCTTATGAAGTTTAGATTCCCTCATTTGAAAACAGGAACATTATTATTTTATTTAGGTAACCAATCACTCCATTCAAACATTCATTTCCAAAGGCAGGAATTAATACTCCCAGTGAACAGTTTATAAGTTAACTATAGACAGATGTGTTTACACAAAAGAGTTGTCTGACAACCCCAAATATTCAAATCCATTTAAAATGACAGTCTCCTTGCAGAAAATTTGCAACAGGAAAACCTCAATTTTCAGAAAAAAGTTGCTCATTGTGAATTGTTTCCCCATTTCAAATGCCAAGTTTGAAAAATTGATTGATCTCTCTCTTTTTATAAAGAAAAAAAATTAAAATGGTGACTGTTCATCACCTGAGATGTACCATTTGGAAAAGAAAACAAAGGAACGTATTCTCTTTTAACTATAAATTTCCAATATGTTTATCCCTTGCATAAACAAACCAGTGCTGGAGTTTGCAAGAAATATTAAAGTTAATTTAAATTGCAAATTTGACCTTATTAAAATGGGTTTTCAGAGAGCTATAAACAAACAGTGTGTGAGCTAGTAATGTAGCCAAAACAACAGAGCACATTCACAACCAGCACTATAATTAAAGTGAAAAAATATTATTTTCACAGTTCTGAAAAATCTCAGAAGGGGAGGGGGATAGGGAAAACCAGCTTTTTGGCAATATGTGGGGGAGTGAAATTATTCCAACTGGACGGTCCCTTTAAGAAGAGTCTGGGACAATTACTCTTTCAAAGTCAATATAAATTCTGATGAACAGCTTGAAAACGGTATTACGCAGTTGCTAATTTAATGTGTTTTGAATACTTTTTTCCTACAGCTACTACATTGCCTCTTAATGTTTGAAGCACAACCATTAAGATTTACTGTGTTTTCAGTGAGAATAAAAATGGAACAATTAAGACTGAGCTTGTATCTGCAATGGATATGGAGAGCTAATAAATTTCAGAATTAAAAGCCAAACAGATAAGCTGGGCTGGTTTCTGGGTTTATGGAAAATCTATACCTGAAGGTCTATTTAAATCAGCGTATTGTCAGCAAGCAAATTGTTTCCTTTTACTTAGAAAAATAATACAGGCTGCCGCAGACCAAGCAAATTAGATGGAGCAGAGGTGAAACTCAATGGGTTTTTTTTTTCTCTCTCTCTCTGAGTTTTGCAGTTGGTAATTATGGCTCTTTGGTAGACCACACGAATTTCCAAGAACATGGAGGAATGGCTCAGAGTCTAAAAATAGCCTGAACGATATAAAAGCACAAACCACCAATTCCAAATATATGGCCGGATTAAAATTACTTTTGATAGAACACCTACAACAATGCTGGCACGCAGACAGCTCTGAAGAGAACAACCTGCCAAAGTCACCAGAAATAATGACTAAACGGGTCTGTTCCACTGATTAAAGTTTGACATTCTACCCATGACTGGACAGTAAGCTGTAAAGGCTAGGTTGCCGCTATCCTGTTAGGGTACGTGGGATATGCATGATGGTTCCCTTCTCAGGTTGTGTGGCTATTCACAGGTGGATGTTGCTTTGGGGGGTGGTGCTGTCAGATTTCAAAAGAAAAAGTTCACATCGGAGTCTCAAAATTATCACTTTTATCAAAAATGATCATACATTGCAAAACTGTAATATGCAAGTAGAAATTTTTTACCCTTACCATCTGATTCTCCAGCCATAAGTACCAAATATTTTTTCATCATTTCACACACAGATAAATGCCACCTCAGCATCGCTTTTCTCTGCCGCTACGTGCTTGTCCATAACACATTCACATGTATGCCATGTCTCTGATCAAGTACATGCTCCCAAGGGCCAACACAAACACTTCAACGTCAGCCAGTGATGAAAAATAGATTGAATATGAAGTCTCTCTCACATGCAAGTCCTCTTTGGAACTTCCTGAATTAGCATGAATTTTGGCAACTTTCAAAATTATCTATACATTGTGCAAGGGTCAAGTTCTCTGTACTAATGTGTTTACCACCATCCATATCACAACACTGGTAAGTAGCACAGTGCCCATATATGAGCTCCTGCCTCCTGGAACAAATGCATAAGAAATAAATTAATAGTATGCACAGCCATGACTCTAACCCAGCTAATGGAAGGCCAGAGACAGAGAGGAGGTTACACCCAAACACATTATAACCAAAATACTTGACCCATCCCTGCTGGGACCTCTCTGAAGCAATAGTGCATCGGTGAAAGGCAGTGCCTTCTAGTGCTCCCTGCCAATGCAGCTACACACCAGCCTACATCCAGAGCTCTGCATAAAGGGACCCTTCTAGTTCCAGATGAAGCTGTGAAAAATCAGAGACTTTGAGAGGGAAAGCCAGAGACTGGAGAGTCAGGTACAACAAAGCAACTAATTAGCCTTCAATTATTGATGGGTAAAACTCATGTCCTTGTAAGCTCCTTGGGCAGAGACTGTGTCATTCAATCTGCTTTTGTAACACACATCACAATGAGGCACAGATACCACCTGGGCAACTGAGCAAGCAAAATGAGTGTTGAAATCTCATGACAGGATTTCATGTGATGTTTCCACTATTTACTGCTTCTACTTGGCCTATAATTACCAGGGATCTGGGTTTACCGTTTCCCATGGAAAATGGGAAAAAAATGTAGATCTTTCCCTTTTAACACAGAAAAATGTGGGTTTTTTTTTCATTTTAATGGCGAAACACGCAGATTTTCCACTTTTGCAAAGAGCTCTCTGCAGCCTGGCAGAGTTCCAGCCTGCAAGGGCCTGGGGGAGTGGGGAGAAGGGCAGTCAGATGGGGTGGGGAGCCATGCGCATGTATGCATTCACATGGCTGCAAAGCAGCCTGGAGAGCAGCTCCTGTAGGTAAGTCTGGCAGGGGAAGAGGCAGGATTGAGGCCGTTAGAAAGGGAGGGAGGGAGTTGGACAAATAAAATTATTCTTTGCAAGAAGAAGGGTGTTTGTGCCCAAAAGTTTGCACAGAACAATTTTTCCAACTATTTAGTCTAATAAAAGATATCACATCTACCCAAAGAACCTTGTCTGCCAAAATCAAATGCCAAAACGTATAGGTACTTAGAATTAATTTTATTATAGTGATTGAGGTAGGCTTCCAAATTGTTTTAAAATTGTAAATATATCAATAAAACATTGTGTTCAAATGATAGATAGATCGATCGATCTAATAGTGTTTCATCTTAATTGTAGATTTGGGGGGTTTTAAAATCAGAGAATTTGCAATTTTTAAACAGAGAAAACCAGGATCCCTGACAATTACCATGGACTAATCTTTCTTTACAACATATTGATGCTTCGTGCATCAGTAAGGACCTGGGAGTGCAAATGCAGAACAGATAAGAAAGCAAGAGGAAAAAAAAAGGTAAAACTATTGGACAATTTTGGCAATGACTGGTTCAGACCCAATGCAAATTGTGGACTAAGTCAGGTCAAAACTTATTTTAATAAAACCAAACTTTTAGTTCATTCCTTCTTTTGACATGCTGCAGAAACCAAAAAAACACTAAGCAGAGGTACTCATATATCCTTATGGAAGACTTTCCCTTTATTAAGTTTCATTACCTTGGTTACTAGATTCAGCTGAACATATCTAGATTTCACTGTTTACTATTGAACTAAAGAAGAAGCCCTTACTGTGTATAACCAAGAGGCAGGAGTAGAATGGCAAAGTTATGAGTTTATTAAGACATTAAGTAAACTAAGGTATTGACTGCAGGTTTAAGCCTTATCCTAATTGTTAGCTCAACACCCTTCCCACAAAACCCTTAAACTTGAGATAACATATGCTCTTTGAACCCAGGCTTCCTTGCCTGACTACGAAGAAATCAGATCCTACTGATAACTCAGGCTGGGATCTAGTTACTGTGTGGTGTGGATGCAACTGAAGGCTGAGCCAGAAAGTCCAGGCTTTGATAATATGCCAGTGCCATGCACAACCCTTGTATTTTCCAACTTATCTACTTTACTCACTTTGCATTCGTCTTCTGCACACTGTAAGCTACCTGTGAGCTATATATACCATTTAACCTTTTATTCCACATAGTATGCAATAATAAGATCGCTTCAGCCAAATTGTGCTAAAAGATGCTGTCCCACACTGCTGTGATCAGACCTGAGGATCACACCTATGTTCTAGTCATCTTTGGATGTGGGCACAGAAGATATCATGCTTTTAGGAGATATGCCAGTATTCATCATTTTTCTGACAGTTTCTCAAAGAGGCTGATGGAGAAGGAGAATTAAAAATAATAGATGCCTCATGGAGATATCAAACTAAAAATAAAGAGTGCCTACTGCACAGCAAAGTGTCTAGTAATTCAATCTACCTGTCCCTAGGACAAGTTTAACCAGGCGCACAACATGACCGCACATACACAGTCCATTATCTTGCACAAATCTTTTGATAGGATGGTCTGATTTATAGACCTAGGAGAGAGGAATAGGGGAACAGCAATGTGGAAAAGACCCCTTGGGCAAAAGAGCAGGAATGGATTCTGGAACGCTCCACATCGCCAAATGGGCTTGTGGAAATCCTAAGGCCATCTTCTGAGATTATGTCCAGGGATAGATTTGAGAAGCAGCACAAAAAAGTAGCAGCAGCAGAATCAGAGCTACAGCAAGATAAGTCATGCCATTATGTTGGCTCTTACTACGAAGGGGATTGCAGGATACTGGGAATTACTGAGTAACCACTTGTGTAATTATTGTTAGGATGACATAAGTTACAGTGGAGAACAAAGCCTATGCCAGTTCCTCCTCCTTCCAGCTCTTCTCCTCCTCCTACCACATGTGATCCAAGATGGATTTCCAGCAGGGGAAATAAAATTCATTGTGCAACTAGTAATTTATTCTACCTCTCTTTAAATGGACTACTGGTGGAAATAATCAAAAGCAAGATTGCAGGTTTAGTAAGCATGCGTGTGTAGTTCAGCACATACTGTTCTCTTTGTAACTGTCATGCTGGTAGACCATTACAAAGTAGTACTGATATTAACACAGCAGCATTCTCCCAAGCAGCCTGAAATATAAGTCCTGGTGGCTGTACTAATTGAAATAATCCACTGTTGATGGTACTATATGGCCTCCTGCTCTCTCCATTCCAGCACACTCTCCCAATGTGGTACAACGTGAAGTTTGGAGCAGGAGAAAAGGCAACTTTATTGTCAATAAGCTTTTGCATCCTAGTTCAGCATCTGGTTAGTTTGCTCAAATTTGCCCCTACTCCAGACTGTCAAAATTCTGAAGTATTACCAGTCTCCCACGACATTCTCATTAGCAGGCTGAGAAAATACAGACCAGATGGAAGTACTGTAAGGAAGATATCCAAATGGTTTAATCATTGGGTTCAATGAGTAATCATCAATTGCTCAATGTCTAGTTGAGAGGAGGTATCAAGTGGGGTTCCACAGGGGTCCATCATGGGTCTAGTTTTGTTTAATATCTTAATCCAATTGTGCAAATCATTAATCAAGTACATGTTTAGTAATCTGCAGATGACACTCAGTTGGATGGAGTTGCAGATACTCTGTAGGGCAGGGCTAAGAGGATCCACAATGACTTTGGATAAACTGGAGAAATCTGCAATCAATCAGATGAGATTCAGCAAGAACAAGTGTAAAATTCATCCCTTGGAATGGAATAACTGCATGCACAAATACAGGCTGGGGAATGATTGGATAGGCTGCCAAGAAGGATCTGGGGGTGACAATGGACCATAAACTAAATACAAGTCAACAGTGTACTTTTATTGCAAAAGCCAACAGCATACTTAGTTGTATTAACAGGATTGTCACTTGCAAATCAAAGGAAGGGATTCTACTTTATTCAGCACTGGTGAAACCTCACCTGGAGTAATGTATCCAGCTTCAGGCCCCATGGTTCAAAAAGAATGTAGACAGACTGGATAGAGTGCAGTGCAGAACAACAAAAATGATTAGAGGCCTGGGAAGCACGAATTAGGTGGAAAGGCTTAAAGAACTACAAGTACTCGGTATGAAGAATAGAAGACTGGGGAGGGATTTGATAACAGTCTTCAGATACCTGCAGGTCAATTACAGAGAGGAAGGAGATGGGCTTTTCTCTGTGGCCAATGGGGAAAAGACAAGGAGCAATGGCCTCAAGATGCAGCAAGGGAAATTTAGGTTGGAGATTAGAAGGAACTTTCTAACTGTAAGGGTGGCCAAGCATTGGAACAGGCTATCTTGAGAAGCTGGAATCTCCGTCCTTGAATGTTTTGGTCTCATCATGAGAAGCATCAGACTACCTTAATAATATCTACTGATACCTACCATATCTAGAATTAAGAGCTGCAAGCAGCATTTGAAATGTATGTGAGTGCTTTCTTAGGAGGCATTATTCAGTAACTCTTTTGGTGTTTTCTTCACAGATTTCTCCATTTTTTCTGCTGCTATGTGACTTTTAGCACAAGGTACACTTGCCCACGTACAGATTCACCCCAAGTCTTGTCATGGCACAGGCCTCTCAGTTTCTGCAGCCTGGCATCTAAAGCAAACTAAGTCATCAAGACACCACTATGCCAGAGGAGCGTGAAAACACCACCTCTCCCATTCAAACATTTCAGGATGAACTCAGCAAAGCTAGCCAAAGATCCTCATTTTCCAGACAACCTGAATGCAGTTCTCACTGAAAACACACCAAAGTCCAGTGCTGTTCAACTGACAGAGCCGTCTCCAATTCTCCTATCTATAACCTCACCCTACAGAGCTCCAGTTAGTTCAGTGAATACATGTGTCCTGCTAAACTGTTTGCTCTTAACAGAAATCCCCCACACAGACACAAAGATAAAGCATCTCCCATAACTGCCACAGCATTCCACACCCCAAAGAGATGCCTCTTTTACCTTCCTAACCATGTACTCTGCACAACTCGCAGTCCATGAGCAGAGAAGCAGAAAACTTAGGAAAAATCCATCTCTCATTCCTACTTTGCCCTCCCTTTATACTTAAAATAAAAAAATCATATGCTGCCATACTAGCATGGCTTACAAAAGCTCTCCAAGTCCTCCTGTTGACCACCCCACTAGAGAACTCGCATGAGACAGACATACTAAGGTGAATAAATAATAAAGCCTTTATTACTGGTAAACTGACTGAGAAAGAGGAGGAGTGGGGACAAAATACTATAACATTAGGTGACCAAGCAGAGCACTGGTCCCAGGTGCTTCCTAAGGGCACTAGAATGGCGGTGGGGGGAAGCACAGAGTGACACATGCATCAAGCAGCCAATAAAACTCTGCTTTTTGGTGGCAAAGAAAGGAGGTTACATCTCCCTCCAGCAGCAGCAAACACCCAGCCACTGCCACTGCATTCTGTGTCACCGCTGTCCAGCGCTCAGTACTGGCCAGTTACACTTCAGGGAAGAGGCTGGATGCTAGACTCCCAGTACCAGTTAGCTCCCACAACCCATTCAAAATCAGATTGCTGAAGAAAAAAGCCAAAGCGACCCTTCCCATATGAACTCTGAAAATGCACTGCATTGTTACATGACACTGACTGAAGTATGATGGCAGTCCCCAGCACAGACAAAAATCACAGGAGCAAAACAAACACCTTCAGATGATCAATTGGCCTGCCAGGTGATCAGATTCAAGATGTGCCAAAGATGACCTGAAAAATAAAGTTCACACCAGCCACACACAACAACTTTGACAATTTCTGTGTTGTTGCTTGTGAATTAGATAAAGATCAGAATGGGAAAAGCAGCAGGTCATGCATGAAGGCAGCAGTGAGAGGTTTAGATCCATTTGTCTGACATTTAAGGGAAAGCTTGAATTCAACCAGTTAACTCTCTCACACAGAAGGCGGCAACTGTTAAAGGCTAAAGGGGGAGGAGGGGAAAGCACTCGACTCATTTATAGCATTCACAATAGCAAAAATATCAGCATGAAGAAAGGATATTTTGACTATGGAAAAGAGTGGACATTTCTAAACAAATAGTTGCAACAGTGAATGTACAATGCATATATGTTTCTGGCTGTACAACATATCACAAGGAATTACTCATTTTTTTTATGGGCATGGGAAAAATATCTTAAAATGTTAAAGAAACCAGCTTTTAAAGTTAGAACTGATATTATTTTACAAAACAGGACTGAATGAAACAAACATCAAAAGATCCTCTGAGTTTAGGAAATACAAGGTTTCTCTAATACATGGGGAAACCGAGGCACAGAGCAGATGAAGAGCCTTATTTTAGCTCTTACAGTGAGTGAGCGATCCCGATATCCCTTGTTGTAACTTAACAAAACCACCTCAGTTCAGGGAGGGCTGCTTTTAAGGAAAGAGCTGGAAGAGTGATGGACATGAACTAAGCAGAGTACTAAGCACAAGGCACACAGAGTCACAGTTTGATTAATGAAGCTACAGGGCAGGACCTGGAATAAACTCAAGCAGCTACATACTCATTTTATAAAAAAAGATGGACTAAAGATACTAGACTATTGGAGTGTTGCAGGAGGAAAGGGATGGGGATGAGGGGGAGGGATGTAGGATTCAATTACTTGTTCCTCTAAGGAGGGATGAACTTGAGGAGGCGAGTTGGAGTTGCAATTTTGATGGCCAGCAGGAAGGTGAGGAGGACATGATGTTTCTCTACATAAGGATTCATCCAATAAATGTTAACACTAAAAACTTCTTTAATAGAGACAGAACTAACAAGTAAGGATTTGACATCTCTGGGTACAGAGCCAGGCAGAGAAGCCTCCTTAGGTAGAACCAGTGGGATGTTCAGGCAGCAAGAACAAGTTCTGACTAAACCTTTCACAAGGCTGTCAGGCAAATATTTGAAAGAATAATGACATAGTAAATGTGGCATTTTACAGCCTCAGTTAATGAGCAGGCTTCAGCACCTACAGCTCCAAAGTAATTGAAAAGCAGAACATTACCTAACCTATTTCCCCATCAGTACAGATGTCCCATCCTCAAGGCTCTGTTCAGTTTGGTACCCCAGTGGTCTGCTAAGGGCATTTTCTCCCCCTGCGAGGGTGGCGGAATTCTGCGCTGTGGAAAAAGAGGATATTTAAAATTAAAATGATTCCATCTCTCTAGGACAGTGGGTCTCAAACTTTTTGGACTCAAGGCACCCTTCATTAGACCCAAAGAACCCCCTGGAAAATGCCAGGTCTTAGTTTTCACTTGTATTTTGACCATAGAAATATACCGCAGCAATTCTTCTATTGCAAACAACTCAGAAAGACCACAACAGGTCAGAATGATTTTAATACTACAGATTCCTATTTGAAATTTCTGGGTTTATCTCATGAGTCATATTTGTACATGTAACAGTACTAGCATTGTATGGCACCCTGCAACACCTGTGAAAGGATCCTAGTTGAGAATCACTGCTCTGGGATAAGGCATCACTTCTACTCTTTGCTCTGCAGAGTCACACCAGTTCACCAGTCCCTCCTCCTTCCCCCCCACTACCTGTGGTATTTTAGGAAACAGTGGCATTAAACTCTAACCAAGCAGATGCACACTTATTTCATAAAGTTGATCAAAAGTAATCAAAAAGACTTTCTTGCAGATTTTTTGATAGCCACCTTGATATGAAAATAGAACTGGGTTAATGCTATACAGTTGTTTTAACTATATGGGGGGCTTATTTAGAGATGCTGGAGTTCCCCACAACTGTCATGTTGTGACCAGAGGGTGCATAGCATCTTCTTGGATTAATCCCAAAAGTAAATTAAAAAAACAACTTAACATGTCTTTCAAAACCACCAGACACCTTCCAGATCACAATGAAATCAGTAAAGCTGCTGTCAGTGGACCAACTTCTGGAAGTTTCTGTAACTCAAAAGGCTGAGACACAGTTAAAAGAAAACATTTGTTTAAGAGTCAACATATTAACCACCGAAGAGGCATGAAAGCTCCCTCTTCAACTGAATGGTCCTCCAAGAAGTTGTAAGGCCAAATCAGGGAAAACAAATGTTAATATTAAATAAAAGTATTTTTTTAAAACCTCACAAGGTGTAAGGAAAAAACTTTTTTTCTAGAGGAAAAACCTGCTGGGCTTCCTTTACACATGGTAGATACAGAAACAGCACAAATCCAATTATTTTTTTCTGTAGGTCACTTCCAAGGCCCCCTTTATGCTACAAACAGAATGGTGTCAGTAACCCTGTTACTACGCAGCTGCCCCCTGACCAGTTACAATTGGTAGTGCAGATGGGATCTGGCCCACTGACACAGCTACATTTTCAGAGCAAACAAGCTGCAAAGATCATGATGTTTTAGCTGAAGAGGACAAAGGCTATATAATTTGGGGCTTTTGTGTGCATCTGCAGGATGTAAAAACATCCTAAGGTAAACATAATGGAAGCTTCTCCACACTGAGTGCAAAATACCAATCTCCCTTTCTCCTCTCCGCTTCCAAAAAACACACTCCCACCATGCCCAGAAGACCCTGAAGGCAGCAGAACTGCTGTGGTTCCACCACTTGGGAGAGGCAGACTACAAAAGGACATCGGATGAGAATCTATCCCCAATATGCCTGGAAGCTCTGTTCCACCATTTCTGACCATATGTCACAAACAGGGAACTCAGGAGCCTGGCAAGAAGATCGAGGGCAGCAACCAACAGATCTCCTACTCTGTGGTTCCAAAGGTCCAGTCCTCCTATGTCACAGAAAACCCAGTTTCTGCAATAATAGTTGCTGCTATGGCAATTGTGTAACCAGGTTCCCCCCTTGCTCCCAGAATCTCTTGATCACCTGCACAAAAGACCAGGATCCAGAGCCAATGAAAGCATTTAAGCAGGGTCAAGCTGTTTCTTCAGCTCAGCATGGTATAATACAAATTGGTATTTACTGTAAAATGTTTTAAATCGCAGAGGTCCCTACAAAATGGACTCATTTTACTCATCACCAAAAAACTACCACTTCTGGGGTGGAAAATGGCAGCCACACGAGAGTCCACAGCAACACTGCATAACACACTATGCAAAGAGCTATATTGTGTTAGACAGGCAAGCAGAATGCAATTAACTGGGCTGGAAGTCAGCCAGGATACTCAGGGCTAGCAGCCCTAGACTTGCAAAACATGTCAGGTGGTGATTAATATATACAAATGACCAGGGCCAGTTTTATACCACATCTGGCAGACAGTCTTTCCAGTGCCACAGTGCCCCCTAACAGCATGCTGTGGCATTAGTTCCTGCTGGTTCACAGGGAAGACTGACATTTACTGAATACCCAGCTTAACTGCCTGCAGCATCTTGGGTATTCCTTGGAGGTTTCCTGTCCAAGTACTGGCTAGTCTTCACCCTGCACCGCTTATGAAAACTGACAAGATTACAGCCCAAGGTGCTGTGGCTGCAGGCATATGCCTAAGTAATCAAAAGCTCTCAGTTCTGTACTCGTCTGACTTCACCACCAGGCACAGGGATGCACTGTAGATGTGCTGTACTGCAGAGGGAAAACTGTATGATCTCCAGTGGGAGAAATGATGACCTGGTGGTGAAGCCTCAGGGCTGGAAAGCCTATAATATCATTTGTATTATGGTACTGCACAAAAGCTCCAACCAACATCTATGTTCTAAAGCACAGCTAAACCCTGCCCCAAAGGGCTGTCCAACTGAAGAGACAGCAACAAAGGCAGCGGGGGAGCGGGGAGTTAGTATTGAGTAGCTGGAACAATGACATACAAAGAAATTAAATGACTTGTCTGGGAAACAAAGAAGTCTATGGCAAAGACAAGCCTGGAATCCTTATCCCCCAAATCTGAATCTAGTGCCTTAGATACTACACCTCCTCTCTCATCTGTTTCACACTCTGTCCACATATCTCCTGGGTGACCATAGGTCTGTCACTTCATTCACCTCTGTACACAAGAAAGAATACTGGATATTCCCTGAGGATGAAAATAGTTTCTTACCCACTCAGAGGTGATATGGCAATTAATTAATATGAGTACACCTCTGAGGAGCTGCTCAACTAGAAGGTGTTATAGAAGGAGACTGCAGTATTATTATATGGCCCAAAAAATGATACAATATGCTGACACAAATGCTGCAGCATAGTGCTTAATACATTTACAACTAGCATAATAAAGACTCTTTCAGCAATAAACTTCTTTCCGAGTTGATTACATACTTGTCTAGGCAGAACCTAAGACTGCATTATAGCTTATTTATTAACTACCTTCAATCTTACGTAAAATGGCACCACCATCACTTGGCAGCCTGGATATAGCCATTATTATTTACTGACCACAACAATAAACTGCATTGCAAAGATGTAAAATGTTTCAATTATTTGTACTTCACCAAGGTTGGCACTGAATGGGAACAGTAGAAAATTACAAGACGCTTTACATATCTGCATGCGCATGTACATACATGCCCATCTACATGACTAAATCATCAAGGTGAACGTACCTTAAACCAAGTAGCTGTGACCGTCCTCCTACTGCTTTCAATGTTACTCCATCATGATGTTATGTTTTAGATTAAATTAGATAAGATCACATTGTAACAATGTCCTCCTATATGCTCTGCAGGACACTTATTTTTGGGAGCTATACAAATACTACAGAATAGTAATAAAGCGTTTGTGAATATTCATTTTAATGAGAATCATAGATTCACTTCAATTTAGTGCCAACACTTTGTCACTTGTAATTCACATTCCTGTATGATTTGTTTGTTCACCGGAAAATTCATGGAAAGTTAGAGTGTATTCATACAAAGAAAGATGCCCAGAAATGTTCGCATGACCATCTTGAAATGTCTTCGATTTCCTTCTTCCAGGTTATAAGTGCTTTGGCTATTAAACAAGTGGGTAGAAACAATCATGCATATTATGTGGTCAACACATACCAAAAAGGCAACACACACAGAGTCAAAAAGAATAGTTTGTAAATAACCCACAGAAGACTAAGTTGCTCACAAACTTATCAATGGACAAACTCATTAAAAACCAGGATCTATTGAAAGAATATTCAGACAGAGATAAAAGGAAATTCATTAACAAATATGACTTGCTTGCCAAACCTTAACCACCCAACTGCAACAGGTGCTGCATTCCTACAGAAACGGAGTCTAAGCAGAGCACATCTGAAATGCCAAGATTCACCTGAACCATTAGTTAAATTCTGACATCAGCACAATGTTTCATCCCTCTATAACTGAGTTCCAGGGAGCTTGCTAAAAGTTTTTGTTTCAGATGAGAATGAAAAGGCAAAGACTGCCCTGCACAGATATTGAAGTTACACGGCACCTTTTTTATCGAAAGTCAAAAATTAGTCAAAAAGGTATTGTTGGATGTAATATCTCTTTTCTGCATATCTATGCTCAGATGAACTCTCTCTTTCATTCCCAGAGTTTGTATGATGGATCCCTAATGTAAAACTGAGAAGAGGTAGAAGCCATGGCACCAGCTCTCGGCAGATTTGGGGGAGGGTGATGCAAAAAAACCAGCAGTTACCTCCACTGTTCTCCCAGCTGTCACATTGCCACCAGCAACCCAGCTGCGGCTTCTGGTACCCTGGGCACAGAACTGCCCAGTTTTCCTGTAATGGATGTACACTAGCGAGGACACAAAGTGTTTTATTTCTGAGACTTTCTTAAAATTTCTCAGCAGTCCCTCTGTGTGCCATTATATTCTGAGAATTCAGTGCAGACTGTGAAAGACGACAAATTCTGTGAACTCTTCGGAGAATTTATTTTGATACCTTCTTGTTTCGATTTGTTCATGCTCAAAAGCCAAGGTATTTATTTACTATGCATAGAGAAACATAAGCTTTTGATAAGCACATGAAGATGCTTCAGAATGAAAGGAACTATGTATATGTAAAATATTTTTATGAAAATGTTGCATCATGCACCACTAATACAGGGAAAGTATCCTACTGCTTATCTGAGGGACAATTCAAGGGCAATCCATGAGACAAAAATCAGCTGAAGAAGTTCTAAGATGTGCCCTACTGTTTGCATTCCAAAGACTTCCAGTGAGAACATTAAAAGCATTGCAAGCTAATGCCCTCCAGAGGAAGAACATCCTTACTAAAGTTGCAGGCAGCTGCAATTTACTTCATTTCACATAAGCGTAGCCCTTTGGTGCCAATGCTGCCCTCAAGTAGGCAAAATCTGGAAGAAGCCTGCTCTATTCAGTCAAAAATAGGGGAGAAAATCCTTTACAACAGCAGCCTGGATGAAACTACTGTCAGTGTTACATAGCTATAAATTCTATCCCTGGGAATCCTGGATAGGGTTTCATCATAATATTCACATCTAAGCACTAGGTATACTTTATGCTAGCCCTCTCTTCACATACGCTAACAACAAGCTCTGAAGAATTGGAAGCAAATCAGATAAAAATGATACTATGAAATGAAAAGGCTAAATCTAAGACCAGCCTGGTCCCTTTTTCTTCTAAACATGTGCTTATGTACACTTAAAATAAAAAGTACAGAGCTGAGAGAGCCATTTGGCAAGAGAAATGCCTGAGAGAAAAGTGACTTCTTCAACACTCTGATGTCTTAAGTGCAATCCAGATTTACTGTCCTGTAGCTAATGTTGAAATTCTTTTGATATATTTACAGCGCTGTTACTCTGTGTTATGTCTTCTAAGAATGTGATGACCAAATGCCACAAAGCCTCCTCAGAAATGCACTGTAGACCTAATAAATACATAAATAATCTGACATTTCTTTGACATTTATGGACTTCCCAGAGGCTCATGGTATATGAAAGATAGGCCTCTGGAATTTTAAACAGTGTCTGACCGGCACAGTTTAAAAAAAAAGATAAAAGAAAAAAAGACACTTTATACCTATAATCTAAGATCCAAAGAAACTATAAGAAACCAAAAGTCAAACAATAGGGAAGGATATTGACAAAATGTTGAAACTGAAGATATACAGGCATCCAGAGGAAATATACAGGCATCTATTCCTCATCCAATCCAGAGATATACATCAATTTAAAATGTAGACAACCCATCAGTTAAATCTAATCTATCATGGTAAACTATGATTTGTGTTGGGTTTCCAGAATCTGCAAGGTTTACATGGAATTTAGGTTTGGGCATAGTGAAGGTGCAGGAGACTTTTCACTGACATTTTTCCCTGGCCCATTATACTAATACCAGGATTGCTCAGGGCAGAACTCAGAGATCTTTTTTTTCTTCGAACAACATGCCTGTCTTAAAAAACAAACAAACAAGCAGATTCTGGTGTTTAAAGGGAAGCAAATGTTGCTGTTGCTCAGATATTTAGTCTTCCCACTAAGGCTGTCCAGAACTGCTATTTGTAACTTTTGCCAGATTGGAGGAGAAAAGAATGCAGAGGTCATGGAATTAAAGGTGGTGAGCAGAGCTCCATAAAACAATTGGATCGTAAAATGATCATACGTGGTTCAGTGATATAAACACCCTCAAGAAGTGTAGCATTAGATTAAAGTGCCATGTGGGTATAAGTGATGCAGTGAATTTCAAAGTCATAAATGCAAAAGGCAAGAGGGGGTAGGGACAGGGAGAATTGTAAAGACAATGGAATAACTCCATAAAATTCAATTCAATCATGGTCCGTACAGCACTTGATTTATTGTGTTTAATAAAGTATCTTAAAGACCATGTTTCAATACACCATGGTATTTTATTTAGTTAAATTTGCTCTAGTACAAAAGATGGTATTTAACAAATATCTCTTACTAGCAAAGGATTAAATGAGTTCAGAGCTACCTCCCATAAAAAGAGAAAATGAACACAATGCAACTAAAACCAGGGCAACATATGAGTTGCACCTCTTGGGCATGGTATCCCCATGATAACAATGAGGATTATCTCTCTACCTGCTCTTAGAATATAGGAGAAAAAGGAGATCAGTGAAGTGAAGCATTGCATGACTTCTTGTAGCTGAAAAAGAGGAAGAAAATAGGGAAAACAATATTTGTCTGTTGCTGACTTACATAGATTGACACAATTTCAGAAAGTGTTCACATGTTATGGTGCTGAATAACAGGTAACTGCCTGGAGTGAAATCCTACCTCCCCTGAACTCTATGCAAAACTCCTATGGATTTAAATGGAGTCAGGACTAGATTGCTCTAGACAAGATTACAGAGAAAGACAAATTGATACCATGGCATTCACAGGGATCCTGTGCAACATGTATGTGGTAACTTCACAACCTAGCTCTCCTCTGTTAATTAGTGGATCATAATTTAGCTTCACTGTCTCCTTCTGATCCATCACTTGGATCAAATTTGCACATCCAAGTTTTCTAGCTGCCTGAAATCTCTATACTGCTTTATAAGGGAATCCCTAAAACAATGCCCTACTTCAAACTTTGATGAAGTTTGTACCCAAATATCATAGCTATGACTACAACTAGTTTGGAAACACTTTTTCCACCTCAGAAAACTTAGAGAAATTGCAACAATTTTCTGTTCTGCATTGAAACAAAACTTTTCAAAGTCTTTCACAAGAGAAACAGAGATGGGAGAGACAGCCAAGCAGCAAAGAGCCTAGTGGTCAGTTGCTCACATATAGCATGGCAGATCCAGGTTCAGGTTCTTAGTCTTGTTTTTCACGCCAAGAAATTGGATCTGGGTCTCCCATAGGCTAAGTTAGTGCCCTAGTCACCAAATACCCTTGCTACTCTGGGGCTGCCAAGAATCTCTCTCCCCCCACATCACTGGCCACAAATTGAATCCTAGGATTTTTTTCCCCAACACCAGTTTAATATAAAACAACAGGGAAAGATTTTGGTTTCAACAAATTGGAAATTTCCAAAGAATAAACATTGAATTGTAAGATTCCAGGTCACCTCAAGCTGTGCCTCATCTCTGTTTTTCACCCACTTGAACCCTGCACTCTTCACACTCTAAAATGGTTATCCATGCAAACAGGGGACTGATGATGCCTGGATCCAGAAGATATACAGGAAACATAAATAGGAGCAAGAGCCTCAAGACGAAGCAGAACAAGATTAGACTAGAGATTAGGAGGAGCTTCTGCTTACAAGGATGGTCAAGCAGTGGACCAAGCTACCTAGAGTTGTAGTGGGACCTCCATACTCAGAATTTTGCAAGAGCAAGTTAGACAGACCCTTTGCTGGCATGGTTTAGTCAGTGATGACCCTGCCTCGTGCAGAGAACTGGATTAGATAACCTCATGAGGTCCCTTCCAGCACTACCTTCCTATGAACATCCAATATGGTCACTGCAGTGTCTTGCTAAAAGACATCTAAATTAGAGGTGGTCCAAAATTTGCCAATAGACCATTTTTGTTGTAAAATACTGATCTGACAGAATGGGTAAATTCCATAGGAAGTCAGTCACCCAGGAAGAGGCCAAAATTATCTTTTCCTTCCATAAATAAATAAATAAATAAATATTATATATAATTGTACTATTTGCAGGTGGAAAAAAATGTCCAAGAAATCTAAATTTTCACAAAAAGTTATATTATTTTCCACCCAGCTCTTCTTAAACAGTTATAAGGGGCTAACTATGACAGGAAATGTGAGAGAGAGGTCTTTTCAGTCTATTTTTGGGACCATCTAAATGAAAGGTATATAATTCCATTAACGTATTAGAGGGATTCTTTGATATCATAGTGAAAAAAATCTACATCTTTCACAGAAGCGAGTTTGAGTATCAAGAACTGTGCTTGAAGTATTGTTGAGCACAAAAGGGTAGTGGCATTTTGTTTCATAATTGCTGCACTACCATTATCTAGCTACAGTCCTGAAGGGTGAATTCTATTGTATAAAGGCCGACTGCATATAATACAAGCTACTCCTTTCTTTTAGAACAAAGTAGCTTTATGTGCGGGTCGCCTCCCGACCCCATCCATGTCGTCATGTGCAAGCCGGGAGCGATATGCGGACCCGTCTTTGCGCACGCGGGCTGTGGCCAGCAGCCCGGGCACGCGGGGTCAGAGGAGACCGTGCAGCGGCAAGGCACGCACGGGCTAGAATTAGTCACAGACGTGTAGTGGTTGATTTAAAGATTGTTTACTTACACCAAAGATGATCGCGGTGCAGGCAGGAAAACTTGCTTGAGTTACAGTTGCAGATAGAAAAGATAAGAGGCGGACTAGAGTTCCTTCCCGTGAACACTCTTCTAGCCCATCCGGTTGGAGGCTCTAAACCGCGAGCCCGTCGTGCCAACCGAAGAAAGTACTCGTGCAAAAGAGCTCTGAATAAACTCACACGAAGTTTGCTAGGCTCCGTGGAACTTGCGCGCAGGGATTTGAAGCGAAGAGACTCACACGAAGTTTGCTAGGCTCCGTGGATCTTTTGTGCACAGGGAAGAGGGATACGTCTAGGAGACGTGACGGGGAGAGGCTAGAGGCTGATCAGACCCCTGTCGCCTGCTTAAGAAATGCATTGGGTCCGTAAGGATCCGCAGCGCTTAGAGATCTTCACAAGACGTGAAGTCTCCTCCTCCTGGTGTTCGTGGAGTCCTCCAACTTGGGCGGAAACCACTCAAGCTTTTTATACGGCTAGCAAGCCAATCACTAGCCGCCATGTGTGAATAATTTAGAACTGGCCAATGGTGAGCACAAATTTGAATACGAATGGCAGGAACTCTTTGCAATGAGCATTTCTGTGCTGCAACAAAGAAATGCACCCTGCAAAGAAAGCTACTGGTGGCGGGAATTCTTTTGCACCGGGGTTCTCTTCTGCAGCAGAAAACTCCACCGTGCAAAGAAGCTGCAATTTAGCGGGAACAATTTAGCAGTGCCGAAGCACTCACAAAACAAAAATCACATCCTTGGGTTGTGACACTTTAAAGGACAAGGACTGTGTGAAACACTTTGATAATATTCTATTCTCCAACAAAATCATATTTTTATACTTGGAATAATACAATAGCAGTGGCACAGTACTATTCACCATTAGATATGAAGCACCTAAAGATGGGATTAGTGACATTAATCCCATTTTTGAGACAGGGAAGCTGAGGCATAGATGGACAACCCTGCCACTTTCAGCAAATCATAATCATTTGACTGCCATTACAGCAGTACACTGCGAAGGTCATTTTCCATTGCCAGAAGCACTGTGCAAAAAATCAAAGTACAAAATCTACTGCTGTATGAGGAATGTAGCTCTATTGATAAATCCAGCAAGTGAAATGGAGACCTAAATACAAGCACCAGGCTAAGACAGTAGAATTTTGCCCATCTCTCTCTCTCTCTCTCAAGATGTTCTACCATCTTAAATTGAACCTGGTGGCCATCTGAGCAACAGGCTGCCTTCCAAAAGGTGTGCAACTTGGGTACAAATTAAACTAGTGAAACATGAACAAGACACTTGAACTTGCACAGGATCTAATTGCCAGGGCTGCTAAGAACACTGAATACCAGTCAAAGTTAATGATAGTTACAGATTCTCTATAGCTGAAAAAAAAATCAGATCTATTCATTCCTTCAATACATCCTACTGCAGGCTTGCTCCTACTTACGGTCTAGTTTTTAAGTTGGGTTTGAGTCTTTCATATGTTACAACACTTTCCCTCAGAAGCTTTCAAGATAAGTTTGCTCTCGGCTACATGTTACACATAGATTTCTGAGACATCAGATTATCATTAGGCTATGTACCCAGAGCTCCTGGTTATTAAAGTTAATGTTCTGCATTCAATATTGTACCACAGAGCAGCCCAAGTGTTAGCCAGCAGTGGTGCACTGGGGCCAAGCAAGGAGCTCATCATTAAGGAGGGGGAACCAGAAGTACAAGCTATGCCAGCAGTTGGCAAGCGCTGACTTAGAGAAGCAGCTCACTCAGGCTCTTCTCTCTCAGGAACTGAAGTTCTTTCATAAGTAAATTCATTCGCTAAATAATCCACACAGAGCATCTCAAAATGACTCAAACCATCACAAACATGCTGCCAAACTGCATCCCTGTGCTGACTACACAAAAAGTGTAGTAATCAGGAGCAGCATCCTGGTGTTATCTTGCTTACTGAGACAGACCCATATAACTCACCTGCTCCAAAGATGTTTGTAAATAACTGCTGTCCTCCACAGGCCATAAGATGCCTTGGGATCTCTCTCCTACCTTACAGTATATTCTTCTCTGCTTAGCTAAGCTTTTTTGGAGGTAAGCAATTGGCCTTCAAATTACTGCAAGCAAAAGGAAAAATCTATCAAGGTTTAATGATCATATTTCATTACCTTACTACTCAATGGAAAGGTTGTGTTCCAGTCCTTTTGCAACAGAAGCCAGCTCATCCCAGGAACTAAAGGAGGGAAATGCAAACTGAAGATCTGTAGCATTTTCAGGACATATACCATCAATTAAAGGCAAGCAATAAGAAAAAGGACTGTGACCAAGGCATGCAGGATGTCTAAGGAACTATAAAGCAAGCCAATAAAATTCAATGGGATTTCATCAAGAAAATACATCACATAAACAAGCAAACAAGCAATATTAAGGTTTTAAGCCTATAAGCCAAGTTTCTGTAGTTCTTCAAATGAAATCAACCCTTTCATTAGACAGAGGGATGCAATACTCCCATAGATGTGATTACCTAATCCCTCCTTTCTATGCAGCAATTCAAAGGAAAAGGCACTGAGACCGGCTGTGTACTCAGTCAGAGATTCTTTTGGAACCAAGAACCCCACCAAAGCCCGGTCTTATTCTATCATTTTAAGTACTTCAGGAATGAAAATGAGACTTAAGGCATTCAAATATTCTGAAAATGTGTTGCTTTTCTAGTGATTAGAGAAGGTGCCCATCTCTCTCCCCTAAGTCTTTGGCCATGTGTTGACTTTCTCTTGAGCTGCTTGAGTGGCCCTTAGGCCTATCCTCCCTTCCAGCTTGCCCCTCAGGTCTACTTTCCTTCTTCTCTTTGTATCCCAGTCCCCAACCCCAATGACACAGCTTTCTGCCACTCCCCTGTGCTGGGCCCAAATTCAGAACATCCAACAGCCTACATAGGTAAAACCAGGCAACCATTTTTCCTTCAACCCAAACCCACTCTTTTGGTGTCTCAGACTCTGACCCTTATTTCTGCCCCAAACATGTTAAAATTATGTTTACAAACAAACTAGGAAATACAACTGCCCCCAAATTCCCAGATGCCTAATGCAAAAACTCAATTTCATGACCCTATTTCCCACAAAACCCTTACCTGAAGTCCTTGTTTGTTGTCATGTCTAATCTCAGTTTTGCAACTGCATCTGCTTACGCATACCTGCTTCCTCCGATACAAAACCTCAAAGTAAATAGGCCTGCATGCTGCAGAGCTTGCACTTGTGGAAGTGCACTATTGCCCTTCTGAGATCAGAGCCTAAGAATATAAAGCTTTTCAGAGAAAGGCTCACACATCTTAATTGCTTGTCAAGCAATATGCAAACTTTTGATGCAATAGAAACAGTAATCATACACTTCATGATTGAGAGATGTGAGGGTGGGAGATAGAATGGGGGGCACATAGCACTCATGGCACATCTAAAATTTACATCTGTGTGCTTTTGGTAATAGTTGAAGGCTTTAGTCTTTGCCAGACAAATCTGCATGGGCAATAGATCCTCTAAAAACACCCTGTTTTGTTTAGTTTAATCTGTTTTGAGCAGATACAAAATTAGTAAGAGGTGAATGAATATTCCTTGTATAGGCAGCAACAGGTTGTGTGCACCTGAAGCTTTCCATAGTTTCAACACCATCTTTCCCCACAAAGAACATTTCCATTTCATTGTTGAGGGCAATGGGTCACAGACCCTGCAAGACATTTTCTTACTTATAGTAACACTGCCATCTTGTGGCACAAGTGTGGAACACAAGTTTCTCTTCCTCCATGAACTTGTCACAAAAGATAAAAAGTCCAAGGTTCATGTCAAACCTCTATTTTTCATTTGGAAACCAATCTTTGTGATACCGCTATTGATTTTTCTGAGTACAGATCAGACTTGCTATAATGAGGTTTTTTTGTAGCCTGAAGTATGAGCTACCCTTTTTGACTGTCTGGGATGAGTGGTGTTTTCAAATATTGTGTCAGTCACACTCAATGAACTGGAATAGCATTGATGTTTATCTGTTCTCGGTTAGGACTAAGAGGCTTTTCACAGGAGAATAGGCCTCAAGTGAGGAAAACATAGCTACAGTTAAGCATGACTGGTAGTCATTAACTTAAGAAACAGGACTTTAAAAAAGGAAACTACTTCCATGAACAGATATACTAGGCCTTTGTTTTTTCTTTCAGGCCATCCTGGATACTTCTTTGACAGATACTGCCCCTTCCTTTGGGAAAAAAATGTAGTATGAAATCTTCCCTCAGTGCATTGCAGCTAAGGGGGAAATCACTGCCTCCCCCATGGGCAGGAGGCTGGAAATTGTGACCTGGTGGGAAACTCCAGTATAGAGCTTCCCACAAAACAGACTGTTGGGAGTCCAAGCATTGTTCCTGCCAAGCTCTGACCTTCTCAAGTGTCCTGTGATTCCCAGGGGACAAAGTGTCCAGGGCCACAAGCCTCAATGCCAGATATGGTCTCCAGTGCTATCCACTTCCCTGAGTTTTCTGCACAGCTCCATTGGAGAAGAGGCTCTGTAAAGGAAAGTATCACCTTGGCTACTTTAGCTTCTCTGGAGAACCACTTTGGGGACAAAAGTAAGTGGTGGTGATGTGCAGGTACTTCAGCTTGCTGAGTCTTACTATAGCTGCCCCGGCATGATGCTTGAATGCAAGACCTAGTGGTCTTCAATGGAAAACTAGTTGGTGTATGGAGTCAAATGAGTCTCCGTGTCCATGCCAAGGGGCTCTGTGCCCATATCATGACTCTTGGTAGTAGGAGAGACTTCTCAATGCCCCAAGGATTTTTAAAGGTTTTTGTCATGAAGCAAATCTGTCATGAAGATGCCCTTCAGGGAAATATATAAAAGAAAAAGTGTGACATCTGATGTGACTTTGTCCATACAGTATAAAAGACTCAGAGCTGAGGTACATTGGCACTGAGACAGAAACTTGAAGTATGTTCATCCGATTGCTAATTTGGATTGAAAATGGATTTTGAGCTATTAAGCCAGAGCCTTTCCATGTACTACACTATTTCTCATTAGAAAAAGGAGACAGACAGACATCCTTTAGATCCATTAAGAAATAATGGTTTGAGCCTTTATAGCACCTGCATCCACTTTTAGTGAGGAAATGGAGGTGCAAGACCAGTTACATGACAGTGTCACAAATGGAGACAACCCAACACTGAAGACTTGGCTTCTACATTTAGTTTTACATTGCCTCATTACTTAAAATGAACAAGAGGTTTGATTTAGAGTTTTCCTCCTTTGATTGACATGCTCCAAATCTCAAGATGAACAGCCAAGACATTTAAATGCTCTAATAAGCTTTCAGGTATAAATTGCAATTTATACAATACCACCACCATTTATTTACATTGCAATAATTCAGTACCACCACATAGTGCCCGGGAGTTATTTCAAGTATCAATACAGTTATTCAGGGGTATAGGTTGAAGCTGTGTTGGTCTAAGAGCATAAGCACAAGAGGTTCTTTGGATAAATTTGCTATCTTTTATTAGACCAACTAAAATAGTTGGAAAAAATCTTCTTTGCAAACTTTTAGGTACAAACACCCTTCATCAGGCTGAGGAAGCATCTGCAGTCGGTCTGTGCCCTTCATGAATGGAACAGAAAAGAAGCCAGAGACCAGTATGCATGCGAGAGAGCCAGACCGTGAAGATGGAAAATGAGGCAGTCAATGGGTGAGACAGCTGGGGGCGGGGGAGAACCTAGACCTGATGATAGGAATATAGCTAGTACCATGGTTATTCTTAACTCAAGGCAGTGTCGGGCAATACTAACTTTGAGGTAAGAATTATTAGGGATTCCCTTTTAGCAATGCAGGGCCAGTGATATGCAGTTAGACAGTCCAAATTAAATGAAGTAAAGGGCATCAGTTAACACCTGCAAAGAAGCCAGCTCAATAAGGAGGTTAAAGAATGAACGTGACCCACAACCTTTTCAATGAATAAACACACAGTAGCGGTGAAAGACACTTCAGTAGGATGTTGTAAAGCTAGGCACACATGCACATATTGAGAAATACACACATACACCCAGAAAAAAAATAACAAAGTTTCTAATCAGCATGCTAATTTACTGGAAGCCGAAGAAACTTTTGTGAAGCAGTTGTCTTTTGAGATGATCGCCGAGTAGTACCGCTGAGTACCCCCAGCAGAAGTCTTCAAAGGCACCTGCAGCTACTGCATAGACTCATAAGGAAGGTGGTAAGCACAGACTTGCAGTAATCCGTCTTTGAAATGATAAAAGCAAGACAGCACCCTCTGTGCATCAGGCTTCATAAAAAAAAGTCAATTGTAAAAAAAAAAAAAAAAAAAAAGGTGGTGGTAGAGGGAGGTATGAAAAAAATAAAAACATGATATGAAAGTAAAAATAAACTTTGAAAACTATTAACACCTCTATCTCCTGATTGTTCTGAGAAGTGTGCTTCAAAATCCAGGAGTTCATTTTAATGGAAAAGAAAAGAAGGGGGGGAAAAAAAGAGGTATTGGCAGGGAGGGGAGGTATGGATAAATTTAAAATGTATACCATTTTGAAAGTTGGGGTAGGGTGGGGTTAGGGGACAGGAATTAATCCCACACAAACTGTTCTTCAGTTATATGCTTCCTCCTATCCCATAGCCACTGGAAGCTTTGCAGGGAAGTTCACTCCTGAATGAAACAACTGTTAAACACCAGTTTGTCTAGTCAATCCCATGGGAAGTGGAAACTAAATGCAACAGTTTCCTTGTGCATGAGGTGAGAGTCCCCCTCCCCCTTTCCCAGCCCACTCCCTCACATGCCAGATCAACCACATGTGGCATTCACTCCAGCCTCTCTGGGACACATACCGCATGTAACACCCGCTCCAGCTGATCCAGGACCTGCACTGCATGCAGCGCCAGTCAAGGACCCACGGTGCATGCAGCATGGGTCCCAGACCCATGTGAAAGGATGCTGTGCAGCACATAACTGTGCACAGCACACGTCCCAGATTAGCCAGGGTGAGTGCTGCATGCAACACTTATACCAGACCATGCAGAACAGGAGCCTCATGCAGCACACATCCCCCACCCTGCCTGTGGGGCAGGGCAGACCTGCAAAGGGAACATGTTGTAGAGCATCTTTACTCTTTTCTTCAGAGGATACTTTTTCTTGCTTGGCACAAAATATATTTTTGGTGAACAAACTACTTGAAGAATTTTGAAAGTATTTGGAGAATTTCACCCAGGTTTAGTAATAGGGTAAAAGTAACAGAAATGTGGTCAGAACATCAGCAAAGCCTTTTCAGCTGTGAGATTTTAAGATGTGGCATAATCTCTCATGATAGAGACTGAAAGCACCCCTCCCAGCCTGGTATATTTTAAAAAGCTAGATGGGGCCTGAGGCTGGAACCTGCAATTCAGGGAATAATTTTGCCCTGGCAGAGAAATGAATGGGATGATGCATTAGGCCTTTCCCCATCTCTATCTTCTACTACAGGTTTTGCCCTGCTAAGGTGAGTGAATTTCATACACTGCTAACAAAGTGCATTTTAGAATAAAAGCATCAGCAGAGAGATGAGAGGAAATTCAAGCTGAACCATTAACAAGCAACATCAGAGTGAATAGGAAATAGGCAGCTTGAGCAGAGACATTGTTTGTCCCAGTGCAGCTTTATAGATCTCCTATACTCCGACATTAGTGTGCACCTCAACTCAGCACAAAACCTGACTGATCTCTTGCTGTTTTAGAGCTCTGTGAACACCACTGTTTATTGCTCCCACTACAAGAGCAATCACATTAGAGAAGAACATGGACATCCTTAATAGGATTTGCTGTTTGTCACTGCGGCATGCTCCTTTCAACCTGCCTCGTATAACAACGCTATATAATCAGGCTGCATCTGCCATAGAGCTTTTCATTCAAAGCTCTCACAACTGGCGATATACTTTTAAACTACGTCACTCTTGGAAGGACAAGAAAATGAGTTTGCCTTCTCCCTCTAAGCCTGCCATGTCCCAGCGCAGAAGACACTTTCAGAAACTGAAAGATTATTTTCAGGACAGAGATACATTAATTAAGCATTTCTAGGTGGGCTAGTTTATAGCTGCAGAACAATGGAGAATGCACAGGCCTGAGTTGTAATCCAGATTTGCCAGTGAGGCACTGCTCAACCTGTAGCATTCCTGAGGTGCTGAGACCCATGCGCATAACATAAAATAAAACAAAAGCAGCAAGTAGACAACCTCCCACCCCACAGGGAAAGCTGCATATCTGAGCTGTACACTCCACACCAATAACAGAAAGGATGATGAAGGAAAACAAGCATATGAAACACACACAGGCCAATCACGTGTACATTATTTTTGCTACTGACTTAAATTTCTTCATGGATTTTAGCCCTACTTCAGGTATACAGTGGTGAATGACTTGTGCTTTCATGTGATAGCTGCAAGGTTATTTTGCTCCTCTTAAAGAATTTGATGTTTGGACCCTACATCCATTGATGATCTCTTGCTTATCTGCAAGCAAGAGATAAACCAGCATCTCTCAAGCCAGTAAGCTGTTCGAGGTAAAGACTTGTTTTAGTCCTGTTTGCACAGCACTTAGCACAGCTAGGCACATGACTAGCACTTGAAGGCATTAAATGCTATACATTTGTTGTATAGGATTATTCTTGGCCTTCTTTTAAAAAGATTGATTCTACAGAATAGGACCTTTGTCAGGACACTTAAACATACTTATTATGAAGCCCAATGAGAAATGGAAGGAGTATGCTGGGGTGGGAGGGGAAGGAAGGAAAGCAGGACAATGGAAGTTTTCAGACTGCACATACAGATTGCCTCCAGAATGAACCTATAACACTGACTGTCGGGATACTAGCTAAGCATCGGTCATATTCTACTTCTGGTAAGTCCAGGAATTTAAAATTGCCATTTTGTCTCAGTGTGGACACAATCTATTCTACAAAGAACTTTAGTGTTTGTGCCCCAATCATTATCACACTCTGTCGAACTGTGACTCTTCAGCAGCAGTCAGTTACTTTCCCGGGCTGCCACAGAGAAGAGCACTTTCAGTGGGAGCATTCCCCATGCCACCATGGGGAAAAGCAGAGGAATCAGCTGGGCCTAGCATTCCCTTCCCTCCCCACTCCCAACTCAAGCTTGGTCACTCCAACCTGCAAGCTAAAATGGTTGCTAACCACTGATCTTGATAGTTAAACATCTGAATATAATGGTAGCATGAAAACATTTAAGATGAGACACCAGCATTCTAGGCAGACCCAGACCAGGAGTCCGCAGTCTTTCACTAACAGCAGCCAAATGGTACAGTTCACTCCTAGGGTGGGCCAGAGGCAGCAGTTAAGATGTTTTACCACCAGGTGGCACATTCTCACCATGTAAAACTAACTAGTGAGCTATAATGACAGAACATACTTCACAGGGCAGTTAAAAATCTCTTCATGTGCCAGATATTGCCCATGAGCTGTAGGCTACTGACCTGCCTTAGACCACTTGAAAATCCCAACTGTGATACAGGCTACCCAGAAAGGTTGTGGAGTGTCCATCCTTAGAGGATTTCAAAAACTGGGGAGATAGAGACTTGGCTGGGATGACCTAGCAGGGGGTTTGAGTAGATGACCTCCTGAGGTCCCTTCCAACCCTAATTTTCCATGATTCTGATGCATAGTGAGTGCACCCACCCCAGTTCATACAGGTCCTGTAGTCCATCAACCCAGAGCCTGTCACTGGGAATGGTACACTAACCGATTTTCAATCCAGAGTTTATATTAATGAAGATGTGTGTTATGACAATGTTCAGCTGCACCTCCAATAGTAACTTTGTCAAGAAAGCCGAGAATATCCAGCCATCTTAAATGCGCTTTATTTGGAATATAATGCAAACTACTGACTCGATATCCTGGAAAAAGGGTTGTCAAGCCTTTCAGGGAATTGTTCTTCTTCTTTAAAAGCTATAGTTTGATATTTTTACCCTCCCTTGAATCAAAATGTGAAAGCTGTGAGTAAATCATAGTTAACCCTATGAAATCCAAGGACTTTTAATATTGATTGGCAAGGAGCTAGAAAGACATCAACACACTACTTAAGCGTATCCTTGCTGTCATTGAGTAATGGCACTTTGCTTATAGAATACCACATCAATAATACAAGCACTAACCCGTAAGTATCTTCTGGAGATATTTGTTAATGAGGACTGTTAAGTCATTAGAAAAAAGGTGTCAGAAGCAGAATATTCCAGGCCAGTTAACTTGATGACAAGCATCTTTATTGGGAATCACATATAAAATATTATCAACCTTCTCACTGAAGGATACCAAAACCTACTTACAGACTCACTCTGCACAGATAAAGATTTTTAAAGTGCTTTATTTGCTCGTTTGGAATGATTAGTATTCATAATCAAACACATAAATCTGCCCCTCACTGCAACATTTGACAGCTTATCTGCTATTGCCAAGTGTATTGCAGTCCACTGAAGGGAAAAGATGTGCAAGATGAGTATGCAACATTAATTCACTAAAACAGTTTTCATGAAAATCGAACATTTGAATTCCCTAATTTTTCATTTTATAAATAAACACTATAAAAAACAATATTCCCAGTTATAATGCATGATACATTTAGCACACAACAAAAAGACAGTACAACTGGTCATAAACTAGTGCAAAAAAAAAAAAAAAAAAGGGGGGGGGGGGGGGACTCCAAAATTAATCTACTTTCTTTGGAACAGTTACATTATTGATGGTCCCTCATCTTCACAAACTAAGCCTTTAGCCAGAGATACGAAGAAATCTGTCACAAATCTCCTGTCAGGAAAAAGACTTCTAGTTCCCTTTTAAATTTGGGTTGAACATTTTTCAATTTAAGTTTTTAAAAATACATTTAGGCATAAGCGATCCAATTTTTCAGAGCTGAAAAATTTGAGCTCCCATTTAAGTCTGTCTGGAATAGGACAGTTATTATTTACATCTTAGTTTCAACTTAATATTTTTCACCCATTTAAAATAAGGAGTGCGATTACAACTAGAGACACTGTTTTACCTTTTTTTAAGGTTAATGTCCTAGCTTATTGTTTAAAAGTTACTTGAATGTATAAGACTCTTTATAAGCAATGCTTTACATACACCTAGCAACCAGAAGTGTCAGTATAACCACTCTAGCTCTAGTGTAATGAATCATGAGATCTTTCTCCAAAAGCAGTTGCCAAAATACTTGCCACCTTCAAACTGTAAAATATGAACCTGAAAAGTGGCCCGCTTTAAATGACCACTCAGGGACTGAACAATCAACTGTTTAGTAGAACGCATCTTTTAGCAAAGAGTAGATCAGAAATGCACTCTGTGTTTAGGTCTGCCTCTCAAGACAAGAGACGGCCCTAGTGAAAGTGAGCTTGCACAGGTTTCAGCACCTTAACAACTCAGGAGTTTGTCTGGTTAGAACAGAAGTGAAATATGAAATGTCAGTCCTTCATAGCATAACAAGACAAATGTCCATTTCCCCATGGTATTAAGATGACAAAGAGGTATGCCTGGGATGGTTTAGGAACTGTGTAGGGTTTGGACTAGATGACACCTGAAGTCCCTTCCAATCAACTGACTGCAGTAGAACAACAAATAGAAATAAAATGCCAGAAACAACACAGCCTGGAGTAGCAAAATATGAGCATCTCACTCTATACTTCAGGATCTGGTCTACTCTGAAAAGGATAAACTCCACAGCTGATGTAGTAACTTGGAAAGTAGAAATATTAAAGCATAATTAAGGTCTGTTCCCTCAAGAATAACTTCCTTCAAATCCCTCATGGAACTTAAGTTTACTTGTTATTGTGCCAATACAACTGCTAAATATGCAAATAAGCATTGTTCCATTGTTTCCTTGTCCCTGGTCTGTTTTCATCCATCTGCCATCTCAGACCTGATTTTGTAAGCTTTCCAGCCCAGAAGCTCACTTTGTTCTAAGCTTGCAGTGCCTAGTACAATGGAGTCCTGATGCATGACTGAGGCTCATGGGCACAATGCTAATACAAAAACACCAGCAATGTATGCAAGTAAAACAAAGTAAAAATTAAGTCCAGTCTTTAGAGCCCCACGTTATATGTGAAAGATGCTTGAAAACCCTTTTAGGAACACAGGCAGCTGTTTCAGGTGACCTACTTCAGAGTCCTATTCTAAGATGAAAAGGGAAAAAAAAAAAAAAAAAAAAAAGGTGTTACATTTATCAATATCCAGAGCCATATCATCTCCCTCTGGAATGAGACCTCTTCATTTCACACTGCTTTGGCAGTATGATAGGGGGAGTTTTCCCTATCACCCAGTAGACCAACATTTTCCAAAGTCAAATACTTGAGAGAATTCCTCATCTGTATTTATGTATGAGCTCTTCCCTATATTATCTGGGCACCTGGCACACATCAAGAAATCTGCTTTTCCAGGTGGGTGTAAGGGAAAAGTAACTAATTTAAGAAGCAAAACAAAGATTCAAAGGAAAGGTTCCAGCCATCTACAGTAGACTGACAGTTCTACTAATGAAAATGTAGCGAGTTGAAAGTTAGTGGAAGAGGTAGTTTAAAAATAAGGCACTTCCTAAAGGGCCTGTTCAGTGTTTTTCATTCTGCTAAAGGTGATGTCTTTAGACTTTTTTTCACTTCTAGCCTTTATTGTCTCATCTACAGCTGTGAAAATTACTTCTAATGCACTTGAGTCATGTCTTCCTCAGCCTCAGACTACCTTTGGAGGACACATACAAGTGTCTTTATATTATAATACAACCAAGAACTTTGTTGAAAGGGAAAATGGAAACAACCCTGTCGTTTGACAAAGATGCATTGTATTCTATTATTCTAGTATTTGATTCTCATCTGGAGGGTGAAGGGAGTTGGTGCCATAACCATATCAATATTTTAAAACTGAAGCTCTAAAAAGACTTCTATGTACTGCATTTTAACTTGTTAAAATAGCTTGAGTAAGCTGGGAAATTCAGATATCAACATTCAAAAAGATTTGCACCCATGATCGGATCTCATCTCTATCTTAAACCAAAATTTACTATTGGATAGTCCAAGCCAAAAATCAGAGAACCTTTGTGATTAATTTACTGACATGCTTACTCCTACGCAGGCATATTTCTAGAAAACAGGACAAAATTCAGATTCCCTGCCAAAAGATAAACCTCAAAACAGCATTTTAAATGATAATTTAAAAAATTGCCTTCAATCTGAATTGGCTCCAAAAAGTAGTAATAGGAGAACAAGCTTCTAAGTGGACCAGAAACATCAACTAGCTTCAACGTGGAAGTTATCAAACTGCGCAAACTCAAAGGAACGTGTGCCAATAGCTGCCCATCCGTTACTTGGTTTAAATGCAGGGACATTCTCCCAGAGAGGATAGCCATTCAGCCACCCTGAAGCAGAAGACCCCTGTTAAAAAAAAAAAAAAAAAAGTAGTGAGAGCAGGTTAAAGAAGTTAGGTTTTGCAAGTCAATTTAAATACACAAGCCCATATATCACTTTAGAAGAGACATTAGGGGAGTCGGACCGTTTTTCCAAAGCACTCTGGAAGTGTGAAGCATCATGTATTCCACTGCAAGCAACTTGAAATGCTTCACCATATGCTTCCATGTTTATCTGCTTAGTTGGCTCCAAATCACATGTTCACGTCTTGCATACTGCTCCTAATTTGCAGCCTTATCCTTGGATTTTAGACTGAATGTACATGTCCACACCTACCATTCAGCCCTCCTGGAAGTGCCAATTAGCCTACCCATAGTATCAGGCAAACATTGTGATCCTAGTTTGGCAGCTAGCAGAACCATCATGGCCTACTGGATCATTCCAATGCTTGACAGACTAAGTTAGAGGTGTATCTTTGCTCCAAGTTAACCTGAAACATCCTCTAAAGTCATTAGAAGAGTGCACTGTGCTGGGCAAAAGCCTGCCGGCCAGCCTCCCATAAGCAAGCCTTTGCCTTCAGTGAAAATCCATAGACAGAACCAACTGCAAACAATTCCCACTGGCGACACAGAGGAATAAAACCCACCTTACTTCACCAGTATTATGTTGGCTCTACAGATTGAAGTAGAAAAAACAACAAGAGTGGATACCATTTTAATTCAAACTTCATGAGCTTTGGAATAGGATGGTGCCATTAATACCAAGTTCTCTGTCATGTAAAAATCAGTATTATATGATACCATTTTCCCACTAGACAATGGTAAGAAAATTCACACCAAGTACCTCAAGAATTGACATTCATATTTGCTAACCAAGAGGGCTAATACAACCATGGGTAAGACCTGCCTGTGGTTTTGTAACAACACTTTGTATGAGATTTAAGTGTAGATTAGCAAAAACTGAACTCAAAAAAATCACTCCCTTACCCACAGGATCATCCCTTTCTCTCTAACTCTAAAGACTGAAGATAAGCTACGATTTGGACACCCACAAAGTGAAACATGTCTACTCCATTACGAGTAAACCATGCTGACATATGGACAACTATAACAAGTTTAAGGAGGACTGGCTTCATTTCCAGCATTGCTTACCTAAAGGGATTCCTTCCCAGAGATAGGCCAGGTATAATGACAAAAGTCTGAGGACAAAAATCCTGCTGCTACAGGTTACAGAGAAAAGCTGATAGCAATTAACTGGGAAGATGAATCAAAACCACACAACTGACTGCATCAGTCTAAAGAAATGCTGATGATTCAGCAAGATAAGGAGAAGTGCCACCAAACCATTAGTTTGTTATTAAAAAATGAGTAGTGGATTCTAGTCAAACTGATTTCCTTCTATGCTTGGCTGAATGACCCCTTTATTCAGGAACAGTGCATCCCATTCAGTAATATCTACTGAGTGCTTCAAAATGGCTAACTTCCCACAATGAAGGATAATTTAGAAACAGTTATGGGTGGAGAGGCAGGTACCCTGCTTCATGCTACAAGTAGACATAACAGGGGAGCAGAAAGGCTCCCTTCAGCTGCCTATAGCATCAATGAGACCAGTATTTGAATACCAAATCCAGAGATGAAACTGGATGCTTAAGCACTTGGTACAGTGCAGCACATGGGGTGGCATCAGCGACTGTGCTAATGGCAGTAGTGACAGCCAGAGCAGCTGTTGCTATTTTTGTACCTCCAACACCAGGGTTGGTGCGTGGGACCAGTGCCCTGGTCTCCCCTATCCTTTGTTATGCTACTAACTGAATCTGGTTTTCGTGTCTATATTTAAAAAAGTAACTGAAAATCTGGAAGGGATGCAAAGGCCATGCAGGCTGTAACAATACCTCAAACTCTGGAGAAAATACTTTGCCATGAGGGATTTAAGAGGTCAAGCTTTAGCAGACCCAAAAGGAGTGACTTGGTCACATTATTTAAGTACATTCACAGGGAAATTTATCAGATGCTAAAGAGTTCTTCAGCCTAGCAGGAAAAATAAAGAACCTAAAGGCTGGAAGCTAAAGCTTAGAGTAATTTCTAGAGTAGAATTTAAAAAGGTAAAAGGGCTTTAACCACTGGATTAAGCTACCCAGGAAAATGGTGGGTTGTCCATCTTTTGGAGCCTTCAGTTCAAGGCCGAATATCTGCTTTCCTGAAAAGTATTTTAGAGCCCAAACGCATGGCATTTTAGCTAGGGTGATCTTTATACTGGAATAAAGAAGGAGCAGATAAGATGTGAATGCACATGCTGATGTAATTTCACCCAGTCTTATGTAGTATTACTCCTGACAGAATCAAGGAGTTCCATGGGAACTCAGGGATTTTTCAGCGATTTTTTTTTTTTTTTTATTGAATAAAGTGCATAGTTGGGAGAGATGACAGCAAACTTTCAGGAACAGAGTGCTCTACTTCAGGTCTCCCAATTATACAGTTGGTCCAATAAAAAGATATTGCCTTAAAAAAGTGCTTCCTACATATTCTTGCACTACTGTGGCTACACCACCACTTCAATCCTATTACCCAAGTTACATGTAGCATAATGGTCGAGTTTAATGCATGCTTCAGGGTAAATTTTTATTTAATGCAGAAAAAGGCTATTATTCATACCACCAGTGCCAAGATGCTGTAACAAGCTATCACAATGAAATACACAATTTGTCTGTTCATTTCAGTCCTGGTATATTTTAGTGGCATACAAAAAGATGAAAATTGTACTGGAGTAAGTGTGTTCATATCCTTAGTCAACTCAGAACAACTGGGAGAAATGTAAAGGCCTGTGATACAGGTGATGGCAGATCAGTTGATGATATGGAAAATACAGAATTACTCCAACACCCAGGAATGTCATGCAATACAGTCTAGAGAAGAGTGCTCCCTTCAGGGAGTTAGACTGCATAGTTCAAACCCAATATACAACAACTCCCTTGTCTGGTACTGGCCATACCACTCTGACTCAGCACAGCCACCTACAAAACTAGTTCAACATCTCCTTCACTAGGGTAATTGTGGGGACTCATGGTTTGTACATGTAAAATACTAGTATTGTCATGTGTGTTTTGATTGCCGTTACTGAACCGCCAGTCTGATTGATGCAAATAGAGTTGTAAGCCACTCCTTCATCCTTACCTTGAGAGCCAGAGTGAGTGTGTGCCAAGTTCTGTCGCGGACACCAGCGAGCCCCTTCATCAGAACTACTTTTCTAGCTGCAATAAATGTACAGTGTTACAGTAGCTGGGATGAAAATGCATAGGTACATTGTACAAAAGGCTTGAGTTTACTGCCTGGTTGGGAGTTTAATATGTGTTTTTGAGAGATGTTGAGAATCTGCAATTTCTATTGGGCTTCAACTGGAGCAATGAGGTATGAAAAAAAAAAAAAGAAACAAGGCCTTAATAGATTACCATAAGTTTATAACACCCAAACAATCATGCTTGGCTAGCCTAACCTGGGAAGGTTTCACTTGTCTCAAGGGACACAACCTGAGATTAGAATACATCAATATTACCAATCAAAGTAGGTTGGCAGTAGAAGTTGCTATCAATTCCACTGCTGTCAAAATGTAAGTGTCTACTTACTACTCATATGCTAAAAAAGGAAGAGAGTGTTCAAATAAAGTTCTTTAAAAACGTCAGTTTGATATTTATCTAGATCACAAAGATATGCTTCTCGATGGGTTTACATGCAAGTACTTGGACAGGAGTCTCAGGAGACAACCAAGTGCTCAAAGGGTAAATG